>NC_058030.1:844383-966883 GCF_019176455.1 Solea senegalensis
GTCGTCACACACGTTTTCAGACCATGGATGTATGATAAGAACTGGACCATGGATGTATGATAAGAACTGGATAGAGCTCCGCCCCCTCTGCCTTGAAGACAACTGTGTCATTGTGGCCACTCGTGGTACTGCAACAACAAGTACTCATGGGCCCAAAAAGCAATTTTCCCATTGATCACAATCGTGTTCACATGTTCGACTCCACCCCTGGCGGATTGTACTCAATTCCATTGTAAGTGCTAAATGACATGTAATGGACTTCCGTACTTCCGTACTTCATTTTTTTCTACGGACTAAACAGCAGGCGGGCTTTAGGACCCGGGCGACGTCGCGTGACATCAACAGGGAGACGGAGCTCGCGCTGCCTGGAGGTAAGTAAGATGTGTGTGAGTGAGTGAGTGAGTTAGCTTCATGTTAGCCTCCGTAACTTTAGTTTCTCAGTCACCGGTAAACACGTGACCGTTTACGGTCACTTCTCCGCGCGTGTCACCGGGACTTCGCTTCTGTTCGAAATGTCCGCTGCGATATTAGCCGCAGCGGCTAGCTGCTAACACACACACACACACACACACACACACGCGCGGCTCAAACCGTTGCAGCCGGACAGAGAGATTTAAGGTGGACAGAGAGATTTAAGGTGGACAGAGATAGATTTGAGATTGACAGAGAGAGAGATTTTAGGTGGACAGAGGAATTTAATGTTCTGCATGAGGGATACATTTGTTTCCGAGGCAGTGAACCTGGATCCCCGCGAGCTCACAGTCAACACCCACTCTTGTCCACTAATCACCTTAGTGTCGGCTGAGTGAGCACCGTCACGCCTGGAGACAAATAAATATTAGGTGAAAAGAGATTTTCCACACAAAATGACTTATTTCACACACAGTGTTTCATACGGAGTCAGGAGGATGATGATGATGATGATGATGATGATGATCATCCAATCTGACGATGCATATTGCGATATTAAAAAATACAAGAATTCTCACCAGATGACCTGAAAAGCTCTAACATGTCAAATCCTATGTTGTGTGTGGCTGCACATCATGGACTCATTCATTCACAGCAGCTCCTTCTTAATCCAACCCGAGCTGGTTTGCTTTGAAAGTCTGGTTGGTTTGTGGACGTGTGAATGCGCGACCCAACTCTGCTCCACTTAAAAACATCGGTCTTGGGCTCGCTTCAGAGGAACCAAATGCAGGACGTGGACTACAGGGCAGGGCATTGTGGGTAAACACAACCAAAGGCTTTAAACAACGTTCAAAAAGCAGGACTCAAGGATTCAAGTGAGAAAATGGTGTCTGTTTATTTACAAGTGCGCACACGTAAAAATAATAACAAAAAAAGAATAAAGAAAATACTTTGAAATAACAGAAATCAAACCGGCCATTCAGAAACAATAGAAAACTTACTGGGATAGACACGGAAAAGGCAACCACAACCACATGACAACCCTGAACCTCCTACCCAGTCTCCCCACGAGCTTTAAATAAGCTTCCAATCAGCTACTAATTGGGAGAAGTCGCTAGGTTAGGTAATACATCTCCAAGCACAATCATTATAATAGCCCTAGAAAATAGATTTAACGTCATAATACATTTCCCCCTTCAAACATACTCCCTTAAAGCATTAGCAAACCCCAGCTACACTGTCCCGGGACAGAATAAGGACCTGGCTCCAATGTGGCCCGCGTTTCCACACGGACCATGAGTATTGTGTTGTGTGTGGTAAACTAGAGAAAGTGTTGTTAACTAAATGGAACATGTAACTGAGTCAGTGGGTGCCTCCCTGAGTCAGTGGGTACCTCCCTGAGTCAGTGGGTACCTCCCTGTTTGCTGTGTTGTTAAGTCAATGAATGAAGTGTTGTGGTTGTTTGTAGCAGTTAGCTTAGCCGAACATGTTGATCAAACGCGATACTGAACTCGGCTTGGAAACGCTGCTGCGGCTACAGGTGCTATGTGTTGCATGATGGGAAATGTGGTGTGGCTACTAGGGTACGTGTGACGCTATGTGGGCAAACTCAGGGCTAAACGATAGACTCTGGGAAAACGAGACCCTCGCTCTTCACACTGTGACACTGTGTAGGGCGGCGCTTCCTCTGATGATACACTTGTTTTCTCGCAGGGGGAATCGTGTGTGTGTGTGTGTGTGTGTGTGTGTGTGTAAGTTTAACGGCAGTATGCTCACGTCGGGACAGATTGTTACGTTGGAACAGATTTTGTGGAGCTGATGTCGTAACACCCGGACCCGGATGAAGTGTCGCACAGCTCCGAGTGTCCACACACAAAGATATAAGAGCCAGTGTGGATGGAGATATTTTGCTGTCTTTACGGGGAAGAAAAAGATCGTTTACATTTACGCTCTCTCAGGTCAGCTGATCAGCTGCTCCTGAGTGTGTCTAAAACCAACTGATCTGCCTTTGCACATAAGACAGGCCTCGTCCTTGTTGGTTTTTAAATCCCTCTTTAAAACCCACCTTTTCTCTTTGGCCTTTGACACTTCATGAGATGTTTTATTTTTATTGATTTTATTGTATGGCTGCTATTTATTATTGTGTTTTTTATGATTTTTAATGGTGTTGCTCACTGGTTACACTCAGTGCAAACCACGGTGAAAACCCCCTGAATTATCTGTGTGAAGACCGCGCCAAATGAAAATCCATATACTAGATGACTCAAGACACAAGCACCGGCGTCTTAACTCCGCATATTCCCACTGCTGTTCACACAAACGGAGTTTAAATTAAAATATCCAATCATGTTCATTTTGTTATTGGCTCATCCCTCTTGTGTTCACACCTCACTGACAAACACACAGATGAGCGCGGTCTGCTTCAGAGGGTTATAGCTGTTGCAGATCTCCAGAGACGAGGCGGCGTACGTCCACGCGAGGGTGTTCGCTGTTAGCCGAAGGCAGCGGTGCGCGTCTGCCGCTGCTGTTCGGTTATTTCACGCCTGTCTGGACTTCAGAGAGCGCGCCACGAAAAGCAAGTGGATGAGAAAGTGCATGTGGGGCCATCAAGCTCACAGCGGCGTGTTTTCACTGTCCAAAATGGAAAAGTCTGTGTGTGTGTGTGTGTGTGGCGAAAATTGACAGTAGCGTCGTGTTTTGATCATGTGCCGTCATCGTGTTTCGAAGGTAGAAAGATATGTGAGGTAACGATGCCCTGCGGTTGTTTATATATATATATATATATATATATATATATATATATATATATATATATATATATATATATATATATATATATATCATTTACCATTTATTAACAACCAGAGCAAACCTTTTGTGTTCTTCCTGCGCCCCTCACACAGATTAATAAAGTTAAATTGAATGTAGGCTTACCCTGGGCATTGTGTCACTTCCCTGTCCAGGTGATGGCTCAGCGGGCGACGGCCAGGTGGCGCTACCTGCGAGCGTTTGTCAGTGGCCTCTTTGTGGCCGTCCCCGTCACGGTCACTGTCCTGGATCGATTTGCCTACGTTGCTCGAGTGGAAGGAGCATCGATGCAGGTGAGACGTCGACGGCGAGAGGACAAAACACGTGACTCGTGTGTGTTTTCAGAACTCATGTGACGGTCCAGGACTGTACCCAGAGAAACCGTGTCTGTTGCTTTCTGTCTCGTTTACAGCCGTTCCTGAACCCAAGCAGTGGCTCGGACTGTGACGTCGTCCTCCTGAACCGCTGGAGTGTGAGGAACCACGAGGTCCAACGAGGAGACATCGTCTCTGTCATGTGAGTAACTCACACACCACAGGTCGCAGGTGGGTTATCTGTCTGACCTCTGCACGACCCCGAGTTACGTCAGCAGGTGAAATGTTTCTTCTTATTGTTCTTTTATATGCAGACGATACACTCCTCCTTCTTATTGTTCTTTTATATGCAGACGATACATTCCTCCTTATTGTTCTTTTATACATATACACTCCTCCTTATTGTTCTTTTATATGCAGACGATACACTCCTCCTTATTGTTCTTTTATATGCAGACGATACACTCCTCCTCCTTATTGTTTTTTTATTTTTGTTATATTGTTCTTTTAGTCTTTACAGTAGGATATTTAGCAGCAGCAGGAGTAAACACGGTTGTGTGTCTCCATCACAGTGAGGTGGTGTTGTTTCCTCTGTGCTCCTGTTTAATTAGCAAGGCTTTAATACCAATTTAATGGAAATTAGCTTCAGAGCCCCACATGGATTCCACATGTAGTCTGGCAGATTAGAGACTCTCAGCTATTCTCCATCAACTGAGCTCTAATAATTATAGTTTACACAGAGAGGAGCAGCAGACTGAAGCATTCATATAAATATGACTTGCAGATTTGTGTTTACTCTGTTTCCTATAATACTTATATTCCTCATCAAATCGTGTCCAACTGTTTTATATTTAGATCATGTCATTTTATCTCATTCACTCTCGATGCTATGCATCCCTGGCCATTAGAAAAACGATTCTCACTGGGAAACAGGAATTTGTATCTCTCTCTTAACCACTCAATCTCCCACACCAAAGTCCATGAGAAAATCAGTGATTTTAACATCACACACACAGGAGTTGTTGATCCACTGCTGCCTCCAAGTTCAAATGTCTGATTTTGTCACTTTGGCGTTTTAATTATTTCGTTCAGATTAACCTCAGTGGCACAAAGTGACCACACAAGGCAGCAGTAGACCAGCAGCTCCTGTGTCCCTGTGAGCTAAAATCACTGATTTTCTCTATGGACTTTGGTGTGAGAGAGTGAGTGGTTAAGAAAGTGACGCAAAAATACAGATATTGGCTTTAAAATGTATTTGGCAAGCGTCCCAGAAATTGTAAATCTGCATCTGCTGCAACATGAATATGAAAAATATGATGTTCATTTCACAACAGAAGAGACTAAAAGAAATCGGTTCCAAACCATCTGAAATGTCCCTTTAAACTTATAATAACCACTCATTTTCCCTCCCAGTTTTTCGTTCATTTTCTGTCGCTCTGAGCTGCTTTGATGGTGAGGAATTGGGAGTTTTCTTTTTATGTGTGCAAGTTATATAACCAAGAAGTGGGAATTTTTCATTGTAGTTTTACAGCTGAATCAATACACAGCTTTATAGTCGTTGAGGATTTACTGCAGCACTATATAGCGCACAGCAGTGGTCCATTAAATCACAACTGTCAGCCATTCATTTTCAGGTAATGATGACAAATTAATACGACATAAAGCGCAGGTGAAGTCCCGTTAATACTTTTCCTTTGGCACTGACGTCCAGGCGGCAGCAGACACGTAGACAATTATCTTTTTTAATCAGCTCATGAAGTCCCTTTCAAACTTTGACTTTCAGAGTTTTTTACGAAAAACCGATCACACGTTGGCTCTGAAAACATCTTTGAAACGTAGAACATTGGAAATAGTGGTTAGCCACCAGGGGTCGACTCAAGGGCTCAGTTTGAATGGAAGTCTATGGGATAGGGGTGGGATGGGCTGTGTCATAGAGTGTCGCTGTTTTGTAGCGCCACGTCGTTGTAGAGCATTGCTTTGGAAGCGTATTGCTGCCACACATACAAAAAAAGTGGGGTGCTCAGTGGTAAGTTATAACGAGATAAGATTGTTTTCTCGTTATAACGTGATACTGAGCACCCCAGTTTTTTTGTATGTGTGGCAGCAATACGCTTCCGTACATTGCTGTCAGAGCATCACTACTGTGTCAGAGTTTGTCGCTGTGTAGTAGAGCATTGCTGTGTTATAGTGTTGCCGTGTTATAGGGCGATGACATGTTATAGAGCGTTGCCGTGTTATAGAATGGAGCCGTGTTATAGATTGCATTGTGTTACAGAGCGTTGCCGTGTTATAAAGGGTCACCGTGCTATAGAATGCCTCTGTGTTATAGAACATCTGCCGCGTTATGGAGTGCTGCTGTGTTATAGAGTGCCGCCATGTCATACAATGTCGGCACTTTACAGAACGTTGGCGTGTTTAGAGCGTCGCCACGTTCCAGAACTTTGCCGCGTTCCGGAACGTCGGCGTGTTATAGAGCGTTACCGTGTTTAGAGCGTCGCCACGTTCCAGAACTTTGCCGCATTCCAGAACGCCGCCGTGTTATAGAGCGTTACTGCGTGTTGTAGAGCGTCACCGCGTTCCAGAACATCGGCGTGTGTTATAGGCGTTACCGTGTTGTAGAGCGTGGCGTTACCGTGTTGTAGAGCGTTGGCGTGTTATAGAAGCGTTACCGTGTTATAGAGCGTACCGCTTGTAAGCGTTACCGTGTTGTAAGCGTTACCGTGTTATAGGCGTCGGCGTGTTATAAGCGTTACGTGTTATAAGCGTTACCGTGTGCGCGTCGGCGTGTTATAAGCGTTACCGTTTATAAGCGTTACCGTATTTACTGTTGCGTGCTACGTGTTTAAGTGGCGAAAGTGCGTGAGCGCTAAGCGTTACCGTGTTGTAGAGGCGTCGTGTTATAGCGTTACCGTGTTATAGAGTGTCACCGTGTTAGAGCGTTACGTGTTGTAAGTGCGCCGCCCGCGTCCAGAACGCCGCGTGTTATATAAGCGTTACCGTGTTATAAGCGCGTTACGTGTTGAGATCAGAGAGTTACTCGTGGCGTGTATAAGCGTTACCGTGTTGGCGATGGCGTGTTGCCGTTACCGTGTTAGGCAAGCGTCCCCGTGTTATAAACGTTACCGATGTTATAAGCGTTACCGTGTTGTAGAGCGTTACCGTGTTGTGGAGCGTTACCGTGTTGTAGCGCGTCGCCACGTTCCAGAACGTCGGCGTGTTATAGAGCGTTACCGTGTTGTAGAGCGTCGCCACGTTCCAGAACTTTGCCGCGTTATAGAGCGTTGCCGTGTTATAGAGTGAGGCTGTGTCATCTGGCACTGCTGTGTTGTGGAGTGGCTGCTTCAGTTGTGTTGTTATTTAATCAAACCTTTGACCCTGAGTCATGCTGGGACTGTTCAGGTGTGGAAAACACCTGACTTCACAGAGCTGTGAGCTCATCCATCACCTGCACAAACCTGCTGCTCACAGTGGCACAGTTTAGCCTGAGTGTTAACCTGCTCTCTGTGCTCAAACTGTGATAAATGGCTCGGCAGCGTCAGTCGTACTCAGGGCTTTTGTATTTTTGCAGCTGGTGTTTGTCTCATGCAGACACTTTGTCGTCCTCGCTGACAGAGATTGACTTTCAAACCTATGAAAGAAACTTTGTTGGATACGTGGAATATGTTAAAAAAAATATGCAAATTTAAAGCCTTTTAAACTTTTTTGATCACTCTACTGTTCACTTGTGATGTCATATAATCTTCAAAGAAGAGCTGTTAGATTATTGTAGAAGGCACTCCAATGTTTCCAACATTGTTAACATTGTGCATCTAAAAAATGTTTTTTATAAAACAAATTCAAATAAAGGAAATCATAATTATAAACGGGTTGTTCCTTCAGAATTAAAATAACACGTAGAAATACGTGTTAAATAAGTGTCTATTCTTTGAGGCGACTTGGGCCCATCGCAGTGTCGACCTCAGTCTCTCTCTCTCCATTCAGTGTCAGTGGGTGGATTCCCTTTTTCAGATTCAGTCATCAGACGTGCGTTTTTTTGTCTATTTTTGGTCAGGGATAATTATTGAAACAGAATTTAGCCTGAGTGAAGGGAGAAGAAAGCAGCAGCAGCAGCAGCAGCAGCAGCAGCAGCAGCGTTGTCTCTCATTCCCAGTTCAAGCACAGCCAGCACAGAGTAAATGAATCCTGAGATTACCATAGGTCACTGAATTCATTCTCCAAATGGCAATCGGAGTGATTTCTCCAGGGGGAAGATGACTGGCACGTTGGGTTCACCCTCCCGATCACCTGCAGGTGTGGACGTGAATTTCCCGTCAGGAAATCATTCTCTGTCTCATAGAGTAAGGTGGACAGACCTTAGAAGCCATCTTTTAAATGAGAAAGGGGCGGGGCTGGGCGGTGGAGCCAAAGAGCACCTTGATTTGTTTGAGGAGCCACTGGTCGATGATCAAATCTGAGGAAATTTAACTTGACCATGTGACCAAACACTGGAAATTTGTTTAGTTCATGTTCAAAAAAATGTCGCCCTCTGATGGCCATTTAAGAGAACACAAGTTTTAAACACTTCCAACACCTACTTCACCTTCTGGACCTACTGGACTACTCCATCCATCCATTTTCTACAGCTTATCTGAGGTTGGGTCGCTGGGGTAGCAGCTTGAGCAGAGAAGCCCAGACTCGCCACAGTGAACAGGTCTATATATCTGCAGTTTTATGTTGTGACCTTGTGTTCCCTCTGTGTGTGTGCGTGTTTCTCAATTCTCTCTCTGTCCTCATCCTCCATCAGTGGAGCAAAAGTCCGGACACCACTGATCGCAGATATTTAGGAAGATAAATCACCGGCTACCACCGGCTTCCAAAAATCTGGATTACATGACGCAGTTCGCTTCATGTGCATGGAAAAACACCAGGGGCTTTAGGGTCAGGATTTTACTGGTAAGCAGTGAAGGGAGGCTAAGACCCTGTTGTGAGTTCCAGCTTAAAGCCTTGCAGCACGATAATGTTGGATGTTGCACCTTTAATCACAGTGATTATTAGACTTTTATCTGCGGATGAATCACCTCATCATCAGGACATGCTGGTTTGCCCTTTGACGAGATGAAAAGCAGAGCAATGGGAGGGTGGGGGGTTTGAACCCGGGTTTTCACCCATGTGATGAAAGGATGATCTCTTTGAACAGTAATTACGTTGCCTGACATTTACCCACAGACAGGTTTCAGGTAAAAAAGCCTCGTGAACTTTATTCGTTTACGTGCTTTTCTATTCTCTATCACTCTTTATCTCTTTCACCCACTCAGGCCACAAATTAACTGTCGAACAAGTTCACGCGGTGTCGACGAGCTCGCGCGGTGTCGATCGAGTCTCTAAAGTAGAGAAAGTTGACTGCAAACAGGTTGGAACATGGAAAAGGTGAATTTGTGAATTTGAATCTGTTTAATCTATAATATAATCAAATTTGATTTAAATGGGGACAACACAGTTGACATCTGATGTACGGAGAGTTTATAGCTATTGCTAGTTTGCAACTCTCATCCCTAGTTGGGCTTTTACAACAGTATAATAACATATACGTGATCAAACACGTTAAAACTGCACTATAGGACTACATGCTAAAACACATTCAAATTAAAATATACACGTACTTAACAAGCACTGAACAAAACTGTAGATTTTATCTACATAACGCCTCGTTTTCATCTGTGAAAAAGGTAAATTTACACCATTGCTCGGTCCGGTCTGATAGTTTTGCCTGGCAGAGCCTGTTGAGCAACACAAATGAAAGACGCTGGTTTTTGCGATTACTGATGTTCTGCATCATTTAAGTGGAATTTGACAAATGATTCACACTCGTTCATAACTCTTTGAGGGGAGAAACACAAGCTGAATCAATAAAAATGTCGTAGATAATGAATCATCACGTAGGAAACTGTGTGGATCTGAGTCATCTGTAGCTGTGATTTTCCCTCTGAACTTCAGCTTCAGAGTAATCTGTGTCCTGATGGCCCAGCTGTTAAAGGAGGGCAGCTGGATGACAGCGGATTATTCGCTAATCATGTCCCATTGCATAATTATCCCTCGATTTATTGCCAGGATCTCCTGCTCATTAGAAACCATCAATCAGAGTGAGTCGTGTCAGGATATTAACACTGGAGGCTGCAGCGCGACGCCATCGTAGAGGAACCTGAGAGTGACGTACTGGAAATAAACCATGATAGATAGATAGATAGACAGACAGACAGATAGACAGATAGATAGATAGATAGATAGATAGATAGATAGATAGATAGACAAATAGACAGACAGATAGACAGATAGACAGACAGATAGACAGATAGATAGATAGATAGACCAACTCCACTGATCAGGACATGTTTTCAGAATGGACAAACGCAAATTCTGTATGGCAAGCTCAGCTGGAGCAAGATCACTAGGAGGAGCTGCCAAGACAACTGAACAAAAAACTTTGGATAATATCAAAAATGAGGTTGATTAAAGCTGTAAAGTCAAACTTTTACATGCAACAGACAGGAAGTCTAAGGACTTAGATTGGAAGGGAAGATCACAACAAGGTGGTTGCAGAACGAACCCAGGTCTGACTAATGCCGACTAAATACAAACAGTAATTATCAGATTAAATGAAAGACTGTGGCAAAAACGACGCATTTGCAACCGAGCTGGAGATCGTTCCTGATCTGTGAGGCAAAAAACTGAGCGCTGCCTCTCTGCGCAAACATCAGGAATGTCATTTTTGTCAGAATTGGGTCAATAATCCAGCGCACAAAACAATGACTCGCAAGCTATGAACGTGATTTCACGCGCACAGATATTAACCGTCACGCGCACGTTTGAATCCCACGAGCGCAACAGGATCTACTCACGGCAGAGGCAACACACTCACACACACACTCCAGTCATCCATCCTTTCTCGTTGTGTTTGAAGTGTGTGTGTGTGTGACACAGTGGAAAAAGATCCATGAACCCTCGCCCAAGACTCCAAGTCCTGTACGTGTCTGTGTGTGAAACCACCCACGCTCAGATTCTTTCATCCCGACATCTGAGGGGGAAACGCCGCTGAGCTCATTAACACGTACGCGGTGCCGCGTCGTTTCATGGAATAGAAGAACGAAAGAGGATCTGCAGAAGTTGGCTCCCTCATCAGTGAGGAACCCTCCAGGGACGACGAGTGTTTCACACCAACACCAGAGTCACAGCTGATGTTTAATACAAAAGGCCACAGTTCTGGCGGCGTCAGTCCGTGATTGTCGGCCGCCGGCGCAGTCGTCCGACTTCTGAGCAACTAGAAAGAGATGTTGTGTAGAGTTTCAAACGGCGATCACACATGTCCACTCCCCAGACCTCATTAGCATGGAAACAACTTTCAAGACAAAGGAAATAAAATGCTGCTGCCGAGAGCACAGGAATCCAAGATGGACGGATTTCTGAGCTGATGCTCGACACGCTCTCGCCGCTTACCGAACAAAACACCAAAGAGCTGACTGAGATTTTATTTGGTAGTAGTTTGTTAGTTGGCTAAAATTGGTCAATTTACCGTATCCTATACAGTGATTTTGACCAAATGTATTACCCTCTCAATTAGTGTAGGTCTACAATATGTTATGCTCACGACACAGGAGCTGCTGGTCTACTGCTGCCTCGTGTGGTCACTTTGTGTCACTGACGTAAATCTGAACAAAGGATTCCAAACATTGAAGTCAGTAAAATCAAACATTAGAACTTAGTGATGGAGGCAGCAGTGGATCAACTACTCCTGTGTGTGTGTGTGTGTGTGTGTGTGTGATGTTAAATCACTGGTTTTCTCCCTGGACTTTGGTGTTTGGTGAGTTAGCGCTTCATTAGTTTATGAAGTGACCTCAGTTTCCTGTTGTCACAACATATTCTTAAAATATCGTTGACTTAAAAGCGATAGAATGTAGTATTTGGTAGGTACTGTCTGATACATAGTTTACGTAGTTTTGTACTTCTTATTACCGTAACTCCTCGACCCTTTGTGTCGTCTAGAAAATCCAAAAACTATGGACTGTTGAGCTGTCCTTGGTCTGAACTCGCCTCTTGCCCTATGTCAGCTGACATTTGCACAGCACCACCGCCGAGAGTAGGGAATCAAACCCACAACCTTCCAGTTGAAACTCGCTCAACCACTGGGCGACTCTCATCGTCAGTTAAGGTCTGTTGATGGTAAAGTGGAGAGGTTTGTGCAGATTTACTGACAGTTAAAGTCTCCTGGAAATTAAGCTAAATCAGTGTAATGTGGGTGTGTATTTTAGTGTGTGGGCTCTCTGGTTGCGAAGCAGTTGCCACGGCAACCGCCTTGGCCAACGCTGCTTCTTTTGTGTTGCCCACATGTCTGTACTGTGAGTGTGTTTACTTACGTGTTGTCATCGGTTGTCGTTTCTACTCAGTTTTTGAGTTTAAAACGTTTCTCTCAACAAACGCTTCAGTGACCTCGGAGTTCATCAATCAAACTCGGCTGCAGATCCGTAAACATTGATCCTTCTGCTGCTGTCATGACCTCTGTGTTTGGGGTCATCGGGGGGTCAATGACCTTTTAGCTTTAGACTTGATGTTGTCACTACAAGCTGCAGAGAGTTAGTGTCTGCTGCTTTCACTATTTAACGTTTAAATGATTCAAAGCAGCCACTTCCTGCAGACCATCAGACATTGTTTCAAATCCACCATCATTTCATTCAAATGGAGAAGAAAGTTGTGTGAGTGCAGAGAAGATGAGACTGAGCTGAGACTCGTGACTCCGCAGCAACAAATCCTGACGCGCTTTCATCCCTGCTGAGGTCGGAATGAGCGGCGGACGCTTTGATCCCGACATCAGACGCCATCAGCTCTCTGTGCTGAAGACGCTCTCTGAAAATCCTGGATACAAAAACTGGAAAGAAGACGAATCCTCTGAGATTTCTCTGCTGGGCTCATTTATCTCCCTCACATTTCTCACTTCTGTTGTTTTGAACGTCGTAAATTAAACATCAAACTTGTCTGGAGAGGAAAACATGATGTCATTGTCTCATTCAGGCCCCGCCTTCTTTGAAGGTGAACGAATCACAGACATGGGTACTCATACCCAAGTATGAGTATTGGGGGTCAATGACCTCTTAGATTTGACGTTGTCACAACAAGCTGTGTACTCAAGAACACAAGTACTCAAGAACACAAGTACACGGGTACACAAGTACTCAAGAACACAAGTACTCCAAGTACGCCACTTACAGAGTGTATAAATGAAGACATGTTAGCTAGCACAGACACTTTAGCTAACAAGATACTTTAGCTAATATAAATACTCACTAACAGACACCTAAGCTAACACAGAAACATTAGCTAACACAAAAACATGAGCTAACACAGACATTTTAGCTAACACAGAAACATTCGAAACATTGGCTTACAAAGACGCTTTAGCTAACAGACACTTTAGCTAACACAGACACTTTAGCTAACACATAAATACCCGTTAACAGACACCTAAGCTAACACAGAAACATTAGCTAACAAAACAACATGAGCTAACACAGAAACATCAGCTAACACAAAAACATGAGCTTACAAAGATGCTTTAGCTAACATAGAAACATTAGCTCACAGACACTTTAGCTAACACATAAAATTAGCTAACACAGAAACATTAGCTATCTTACCTAACTAGCTTAGCGGGTGTACAGCCATGTCCACCTGTTCGTCATCTGCTTCTTCACACCACACTTTTGAAAAACTATAATTGAATAAGCAGCATTTCTTACTTTGTTTTGACAGCCTTATATCGTGAACGATCGCTAACTAGCCTCAGATTACGTTCCTGGTTGAAATTGAAAGTCAATAGTTGACTCTTCTCCTCACGGGAAAACTAACTTGGTCATTCATTTCATGAAGCTCAAGACTGAGAAGCTGCAGCTCAGACAACAAGCGTCAACAGCGTTAATATAGGAAGAGTCCTCTGATTGGCTGGGCCTCTTATGAAAGTACAGAAACATTAGCTAACACATATTAACTGTGACAGAGCTCCGTGCTTACTAAAAATAAGAAGTATAAAAAGTGCCGCTGGTATCCGCTGGGGTCGCCCTCTGCTGTGTTCTTCTATGATTGTTTTAAAGAAGCTGCAAAGCTGCTAATGACGCTCCCACGAGACTCTTCCTCCTCTGCTACACGTCTACATGCTCTCCTCTGCCTTTTTGAGTGGAACATGTTAGCGGTGGGCTAACTTCCCGGCTCCCCTCTGGGCAGTGAGGTTTGACAGTTAAGGCCTATTTTCCATTCATGGACTCAGACCCGTCGCCAGACCTCAGTCTTAAGGGGGGCATATGAACTGCATGGGGGGGGGGCACAATTATTAGCCTACAGTACGTATATTTTTTATCATCCTATACTCTATTCGCGCAGCATGTAATCATCACGTTAAACATAACCAACAGCAATATGACCATGAAAAAGAATAATGGCGCCGTTATTTTCCTAAATAAAATGTCTACTTTTACTCCGATACTAAAAACAAAAGCCTCTTTGTTGTCGCTAGTTTTTAGCGGCACCAGCTGTTAGCTGCAGATTTCAGCGCCAAGTGGACTTAAAACACATCAGCAGCTCATTGTTTACTGTGTCCGACACCGAGGCTCTGGTCTCCGGGTTTCTGTTGTACACTCCGGACGCCGGGTTTCAGCTATCACCTATTTCAACAGTCAGCTGAGCAGCTAACCGGTGAGCTAGCGAGCTCGCGCAGATAAACGGCAGATTACGTCTGAATTAAAACACAGTGTGACGTCTAGAAGCTAGAAGGTTCCAAAACATTTCAAAAATACAAGCAGAGACCGGGAGTTTGTCACCATTCATGACAGAAGGTTCATTTTATTGTTTGAAGTTGTTCGCCTGTACCTATTATTACGCTTTTATAAATGTCAACCACAATAAATGTCATATTCAAAATTATTGAATATCATTAAATTTATTACTCATTTTGTTTAAAGGGGACATATTATGCAAAATCAACTTTTTTAACCATTTTAATACTGATATTTAGGACTCTGGGGGCCCTACCAGTCGCCAAAGTGTGGAAAAACAATACTCAGTCATGTTTTCGTGGTTCCGCTTAGTGTAAGTATAGGCGATAAAACGCTCGATGTTGAATTCCCTTTTACCTCTAATACTTGAATATCAAAAATAATTTTCTGATATAAAATGTACGTAAGTACAGTAAATGTCAGACTTTTACTCAAGTAATATTGTAAAAAGTGACTTTAACTTCTACCAAAGTCATTTTCTGCTAAGATATTTGTACTTTTACTCAAATATCGCTTTCAAGTACTTTATACAAAACTGCCTGTGGTTTCTTATATTTCAGTTTTCTATACTATGAAGCTGTAGGCCTGTTTTTGTTATTTGCACAATTATGCCTATAAGTGTATGCGATTGCTATAGATTTACTTTTATCATACTTTACATGTTTCAGACAGGCAACACTATTGTTTATATCTGTTGTTTTATGCACAGCTGTGCTTTGTTGAGCAAAACAACAAAACTAAACCTAAATAAATGGTTGATGGTGATTAGTTAAAAATACACACTTTACACTTTACCGTTTTGTTCAATTTTATTTATTTTATTTATTAATCTATTTTAAAAGTAAAATTTAAAGTAAAAAATTATAATGATTTTTTTTTTAAATTTCCATAATATAAAATGAATAATAAATAAATAAAACAAAACTCGTAAGTCGTAGCTTTAGAAACGAGCTTCTCCGCCGACCTCACGTCGTAACTTTAGAAACGAGCTTCTCCTCCGACCTCACGTCGTAGCTTTAGAAACTAGCTTTTCCGCCGACCTCACTTTAGAAACGAGCTTCACCACGTACTGAAACGAGCTTCTCCGCCCTCACGTGAAGCTTTAGAAACCAGCTTCACCTCACTTTAGAACGAGCTTCCTCCCACCTCACGTAGCTTTAGAAACTAGCTTTTCCACGGCCGTAGCTTTAGAAACTTCGCCGACCACGTGTAGCTTTAGAACGAGCTTCTCTGCCCACCTCACGCCTTCTAGAGCTTTAGAAACGAAGCTTCTCCTCGCACCTCACGTGAGAGAAACGAAGCTTCTTCACGAGCTTTAGAAACGAGCTTCTCCTCCGCCCTCACGCCGTAGCTTTAGAAACGAAGCGCCGTAGCTTTAGAAACAAGCTTCTCCTCCCACCTCACGTCCGAAGCCTCACGCCGTAGCTTTAAACAAGCTCACCACCACGCCGTAACTTTAGAAACGAAGCCTTTAGCCGAAGCTTTAGAAACGGACCACGCCGTAGCTTTAGAAACAAGCTTCTCCTCCGACCACGCCGTTTTAGAAACGAACCACGCCCCCGACCTCACGTCGTAGCTTTAGAAACGAGCTTCTCGGCCGACCTCACGTCGTAGCTTTAGAAACGAGCTTCTCCTCCGATCTCACGTCGTAGCTTTAAACCTTTATTGGCGGCTTCTTCCTCGACCACGTGCACGTGGTGATGAATTTGGGTCATTTTCACAGCGGGCGGCGACTGTTACATCCCAGCTTGGTGCCTGCGCGGTGTTTTCTCATCAGGTTGTCGGCATTAGCGGTGATTGATGGATCCATTTTCCTCCTCACAGCAGACTGGGACTATCTGTCGCTGGTGAGAACCGTCTGCCGCCAAAGCACACGGCGCTCGATAGGAGGGGAGGAAATGACTGTTAGGCCTCCGAAAGTCTCAGGCGAGTCATTATGTCATCGATCCCTGGAGCGTTTAAGCAGCAGGCAGAAATCACTGAAGCCCACACTCTTCCATTGATCATGTTGGCGGCAGTTATGTAAGGTGACAAATGGAACAGTGAGCACACAGCGACTGAGGCGGATGTTTCCTCTGCACATGCACGTTAGTTAGTTCTTCTGTTAGTTCTTCCGTGTGTGCGTCTCATCTCCGTCAATCCTGGACCATTTGTCGCGTCTCGAAAACTCAGCAACTATGGACTGGTGATCTGTCCAGGGTGTGACTCCGCCTCTCATCCAGATGGATGGTTGGATACCGGAAAGCAGAGAAATAGAGCTTTGCACTCATATACTTGTCATTACGGTAGAACCTCAGGACTTCTGCGGAGCGACCGTCCAATCACAGACGAGATTCACAGACAGCACGACACGCATTTATGACGTCAGCTTCTCAGCACCGGGATTCCTGAACGATTGAATAACTGGCAGATATTGAAAGTGAAAGTTATCTTTGCTCATCATCATTTTCTGACAATTCTACAGCCATGAAATCAAAATAAATCCAGGTGGCCTGATCATCCAGGTGCTCATAAGAGGGTTAATTAACATGTATTATATATATATATATATATATATATATATGTAGTTTATATTAGTGTAATATTAAGATTTTCCACGATACCATTTTAGCTCTACTCTACGATATCTACAGAACATGTTCACGTCTTCACTGTCAAACAGACTTTTCCAACTGAAAAAGGAAACTGAAGTTTGTAAACCGCTCACTCTCCCACACCAAACCCCATAGAGAAATCAGTGATTTTAGCTCACAGGACACAGGAGCTCCTGGTCTACTGCTGCCTCGTGTGGTCACTTTATGACACGAGGGAAGTCTGAGTGAAGGATTTCAAACACTGAAGTGACAAAATAAGACATTTGAACTTTGTGATGGAGGCAGCAGTGGATTAACAACTCCTGTGTGCTGTGATGTTAAAATCACTGTTTTCTCTATGGACTTTGGTGTGGGAGAGTGCCGCCATGTTTGTCTCTGACTCTGTGTCAGTATCTCATACAACCACACGTTGAAAAGCCTAAAATCTCCCATTTAAATACAGTTATTTAAATACAGGTGTCAGGTGCTCATCAGATGCTTTCCCTGCACGGCTTTGACATTTGGACCAAACCGTTATGAACAGAGCGTTCAGCTGGACGCCGCCACCGCTTGCTCTTAATTTCCCTCTAATGTTCCTCACTCACCTCGACTTCCAGCTGTAATCACTGCACTCGGAGGAAGCCAGCGTTTAAATGAAGCAGCACAGCGGGCGATTAAGAACAGGTGAATTATTCATTAAAGAACGTGTAGTCACAGAGAGTTACGGGAACTCGTGGGTCCACGCTCCCCCACAGCGAGACACAATGATTCTTTCAGTCGAAATCACTAAACGCAAAATTAACAGGGCCAGCCCTGGAAAACATATTTTTTAATAATTTTACTTGGACTTGAAAGTGGATTTGGAAACAGGTTCATATTTGGCAGATTATACTTCACCCACTCATTTTTTACTTGTTGAAATATCCTTGAACGTGCCTTGAACAACCCATAAAATGTACATTCACACTTGCCAAACATTGATTGCAACTGCCCTAAAATCACTCGTTTTCATTCATGAGGGGAATATCTGGCAGATTATACCTCACCCAGTACCTTTTACCTGTTGAAATATCCTTGAGTAGCCAAAACAACCGATGAAATGTACATTCTCACTTGCCAAAAAGTGATTTCATCTCCTACCTTCTGACCTTTTAAGGTTGTTCTTGCCTCAAAATCACTATTTTTCATTCATGAGACTAATATCTGGCAGATTATACCCAGTCCTTTATCCTTGTTGGATAATTATCCAAGGCAGTTCTGCATGAGGGAAGTTGAGAGGGTTTGTTTGTAATTTTTTGTCATATCTTTACCTCGTGCAGTGAACACCAAATGTCTGTGATGGCGCATTAATTCACGAGGAACATGGACTTTATTCCACCCATTGAGATGTAGCGGGAGAAATGGGACATTCGCAGAAGTGTAAGCGTGTTAATGAGACGTATGAGTCGACTTGAGCTGGCGTGGTTAGGCTGTTTTCATGGATTATTAGCAGGAAATGAAACAAGGAGGAGGAGGAGACTGAGTAATGTAATCAAATCTAAAGAGTTCACTTTGAGTGTGCAGAGACGTTCCGTTTGACTTTGATGACTTTCTAATCGCTGCCATTTTTCTTTTATCGTGTCAAACGTCAACAGGAAGGAGAAATTGTTTATTTCGACTGGGATTAGAATTTTGACATTTTATTTTTTTAATTGAAAACAAGAAACAGAGCTGGGATGTTCACCGACGAGTCAAATCTTTTCAACGACTCTTTTAAATGAACAATGAAAGAGAGGACATTTTTTAGGAAGTGAGGGGCTAACTTGTAGTCATGCTGCAATGTCTACAAACCCCCCCATGTTTCTCCTCTGACACGTGGGGGGAGTGGTTAAATCCTCGACTCCACTTTTGCTTTCGCAGGTCAAGATTGTGGTGTCGTTACAATCCATACTCGATTTATAATCGTGACACCTCTAGTAAAGAGTCATGAAAATGTATGGGTAAAAGTCAATTTAGCCTCTTATTTAGCCTCTTATAACCCTCACCCTGACCATGTTGTCGTTAACCTCTTCAGTCGGGGACTCTGGACCATTCAGGTTTCACAGGTAGCGTTTTCTACAGTTATTATCGGTTTGTACAGTCCAGATGAGGCATGTCTGACTCCTGGTCCCGGGATCACTTGGGATTGTGGATTTAATTTAATTTAAGTCGCCAGCTGCTGAGGAGAAAAGTATTCCCGTCCAGGACGCTCCCTCAGGCTCTGCCACAACATACTGTGTTAGGTCTCGGTAGCGAGTAATTACTCACTTGGAGTGTTTTTTTGTTTGTTTTGTTTGTTTTTATTTGTGACAGTATATAAATGTTTGGTTTTCCTGCGAGAATCACACAGAGCTGCTCTCAGCCGACATGAACTGCAGGAGAGGTGAGGAGGCAAACAATACATGAAAAACCTCTGATTCAACCGCTCATCTCAATACATACATATACACGTATATATATATGTGTATACATACACATATGTATATATATATATATATATATATATATATGTGAAGCAGCAGCACCCTCTAATGAACCTAGGCCTGGTTGTTTTGCACAGGAGAGCGAGAGAGAGAGAAGCATTATCGGTGAAATCGGCACTTTGAGCCGTCAGCCGCTACCGTCCTCTGTCCTGTTTGGGACAGAAACTACTCTGTCCTTGTTTTGTGGTCCATTTGTCTCCTTCCTCCCCATGGTTCAATGTGAGGCGCTTTAACAAATGAGTGCAGTAGTTGCTGAGCTGTTGCTGCGACGGCGGTGCTGCCTCTCCAGGGTCACACGGGGGGGGAAGGGGTGGCTTGTGTGGCGCGTTCTTGCTGACCTACTCACTACCTGCCTCTAATGGGTCATATTTTAGCTCCTGTGGCGGTTGACAAATGGCCGCGCTCTAAAAGCCCTGTCCGAGGTGCTGAAACTCACTTGATCTATGACTGAGTCGCGCTGATAAATGCCTCCCATCAGTTTGCGCGTGACGCCGATTCATCACCTGGCTGAGGTTTTTGTTGTGAATCCATACTGGATTTTTAATGAAAGAGAATATGATGCAATTCAAAGTCAACGGGTTTGCCAGTGTCCTCGTATTTTGCACACACACACAGACACAGAAAAACAAATCTCGTACAGTTTGAGTCGAGCGCTTGCCGCTGGAATTGTGTTTGATCTCACAATTATTCAAACTAATTAAACAGACAACAGTTTGGCTTATGTATCAGTATTTTAAATGGATAATTCGGGTTCATGTGGCACTGACTGTCCCTGTGAGCTAAAATCAATGATTTTCTCTGCGGACTATGGTGTGGGAGAGTGAGTGCTTTACAAACTTCAGTTTCCTGTTGGAAAAGTCTTTCTGACAGTGAGATAAAGACGTAGAGCTAGAATGGTATCGTGGAAAAGCGTTAATATTAACTCTATCCTCTTATGACAATCATGATGATCAGGCCGTCTGGATTTATTTTGATTTTGTGGCTGTAGAATTGTCAAAATTTGGCTCCTTTTTTTCCAACATAACTTTCACTTTCCATATCTGGCAGTTATTCAACCGTTTAGGAATAACAGGGCTGAGAAGCTGACGTTGCTGTTCCTGCTACATATTCCCGGCACGACTCCCCTCGCCTCGGCACGGCTCGACTCTAATCAGTTTGGTATCGTTTTCCATTACTGATCGTCATAGCAACGGCTGTGTGAAACTGCCATGACACGGTTTTCTACGCGGCACAAACGAGTGACTTGTGCAGCAGTTGTTTTTGGGTGAAAGTGAATCATTAGTTCAGATGAGTGGACAGAATGGTTCAGTCCTTCAGACTCTGACACAGTCACTGGACTTTCAGCAGTGCTTTCTCTAAATCTGACTCTTCAGTGACGTCACATTTTAGTATTGGCAGGTACCAGGTTCTATCACTGATGGAAAAGCAAAAGAAACACGGCGAGTCGTGCCGTGTAGTGGAAAAGCGGCAATAGTCACCGTTGACTTTGTGGTGGTTCTTCATACGACCACACTTTAAAGGTCTGAAGCCAAACTGAGCGGCAATATCCATGAAACAGTGACAGGTATTTTGTAAAGATTTGACACAGGTTTAATGAAAAATGGATTTGTTCATAAAACTGTTTACATTATAGTCAGTTTTATTTTACACTAGACTAACATGGTTGTTTTCCCTACTTTTATAAACTATCTTCACTTGGCACCGTTAAATGTAACACGGCAAAGAAAGACACCAAAGCCATCTCAACACGGATTTTC
The DNA here is from genome assembly GCF_019176455.1 of Solea senegalensis. NCBI lineage: Eukaryota > Metazoa > Chordata > Actinopteri > Pleuronectiformes > Soleidae > Solea > Solea senegalensis. Next base: position 865,541 of record NC_058030.1, read on the forward strand.
ATGATAGAATAGTTCTGTGCTGTGCTTGATTCTTGTCACACTGCATGAATGACCAAAAGTCATGTAGATTATAGTCAACACATCTGTCTGCTCAAGCTCAATCTAATGACACAAGTCTGAAATAGAAAATTGTCTCTGTGTTTGGCCGGTTATGTGAGCGCGTCCCAGTGTCCGTCACTCTTTGTCTGCATATAATCCCCGAGAGCTTTTCAAAGAGAGGATGGTTCCTTACATGGAGTCGTCCGGTAAGTCTATTACGGTTGCCCTCACTTTGACCCCAGACACACTGAACTCCAGGAAAGAAGAGGAGGAGAGGGAAGGAGTGCTGGGTATCAGCAGCCTTTCACCTGGGTCCACTATCAGTTTCCTGTAAAACACTTGGCTGTTCAGAGATTTATACATGACAGAGCAAGCCACGGCAACCACGACAGAAGCTACAGCACACGTAGCCATCAACAGACTGTCCCAGTTTTCAGCTTTCTCCCCCTGGATGGTTTCCTTCTTTGTGGTCACGTTAACACAGTCCCTGCTGGATCCAGCGACCTCGATGCAAACCTGGTAGCGAGTGGCAGGTTTCAGCTGCTTGATGTCGTACTCCTTGACATCAGCAGGAAGCCTGGCTGTGAATGGCATCGAGAGGTTGCTGTCCTCGGCTAATATGGACCAGTTTAACTGCGACACCAAACCACCCGTGCTTTCCCAGGAAACCATCACGGAGTGAGACTCGACTGATATGATATACATATGTGCAGGTTGGCTTGAAGGCAGGGAAAAGTATCCATCCACAACAACTGTCACAGATTTGAGGTCTGCTCCAACAACATTATGGGCAACACAGGTATACAAGCCAGCTTCCTGCTCCGAAGAATCGTAGATGTCAAAAGTTCCCTCTGGGTGCATGTAGTACTTATCGGAAATGCTGCCCGGCAAAACCCGGTCACCTGCCGGCGTCACCCAGTAGATCTCTGGCTCTGGTTCCCCAAATGCCCGGCAGTGAAGAGACACCGAGCTCCCTTTACTGACCTCGACTCTAGCTGGGAGGCTCACAGGTGAGATTAGAGGAAGGCAGATCTCTGTCATCTCCCGAAAGTGAACCTGTCGGACATGCTGGCCTTGGTACTCCGGAGGCTCCACACAGAACAAGGAGTCTGGTTCCATGAACCGAACAGCTGTCCTGTTCATGTTAATCCAGCGGATGACGCAGTCACAGCGGATGGGGTTGCTGTGCAAACTGACCTCTCGTAGGTTGGGCAGGGACTCCACGGTGCTGCAGTGCAGCGCACTCAGAGAGTTGCTGTTCAGCATCAGGGTCTCCAACCTGGGGAGCCTGTGGAAAGCCTTTGGGTGGATGTAGGACAACCTAGGGTTGTTGGTGGATTCAATTTTGGTCAGCTCAGGCAGGTTGTTCAGGGCAAAACCATCAATGGATATGAGCTTGGGCATGCTGTTGATACCAAGCTCCTTGAGGTGCATCATGTCTATGAAGTCACCTCTCTGGATCCTCTCAATGGGGTTTTTATTCAAATCCAAAAATTTCAGATTCTGGACTCTCCTCAGCGCTGCTTGAGGAACACGATTAAGCATGTTGTCAAAAAACGAGATGCTCTCCAAGTTCTCAAGACCCACCAGGGTATTGTCAGGGATATCTGTCAAATTCATCCTGGCGAGCACAAGACTCCTGAGGTGAGAAAGCGGTTTAAAGTTAATGTCTGACAGCTCAAGGATGGGATTTTCTCCCAGCATCAATATCTCTAGGTTTGGAAGATGCTCAAACCACAAGCTGTTGATGCTAGTTAGTCGATTGGAATTGAGATGTAGCCTCAGAAGTCTGCCCAGGCCCTGGAAGGCTCTGGGACTGATAGACAAAATCTGGTTGTGGTTGATGTAGAACTCCTGGAGGTTTGGCAGAGAAGCCAGGCAGCTGTCAAAAAGTTCCTGAATCCAGTTCTCCTCTACGTGGAGCGACAACAGCTGGGGAAGATACCCCAGACGAACATCGTTCACCAGGGAAATGTTATTCTGCGACAAGTCAATTTCAGTGATGTTGACCAAGTAATCCAAAGTTTTGCCAACATTAACAATGTTGTTTGTTTGTAGCAGCAGAACCTGTGTTCCTGACGGGAATCTCTCCGGTAGCTCCGAGAGGCTTAAGTCATTACAGTCCACCGTGGCAGCCTCTGTGTAAACAGAGCTGGGCGAGAACCATGGTCGTATCTCACAACGACACAGTGCAGGGCAAGGGTATGCCTCGTCGGAGGCTAGAGTGAAAGCAGCAAGAAATAGTTCAGCCAGCAAACAAGCTACACCTGCTGTCTTCTTCATCTTGGCCCCCGTGTCCCGTTCTGCCAGTGATTGGCCCGTATGGAGTCAGCTGTTAGTGCAGTCAAACTTTACACATAAAAGCTCATTTGTTACTGCAGTAAGATGGAGTGAATTTGTGCTGACTGGTCTCCAAAGCTTTGTCTCCGTTGTCTTCCAGTTCTTGGCAAAAGGATGCAACCTTTCAGTTTGGTGTGTGCCAGGTTGTTGTGTGCGTCGCGATATGTCAAGGTCGATGTATCCTTCAGGGAGCAGTGCCGAGCCGCAGAGGGGCGGTTGAGGATTGCAGTGGCACCGGCTGGGGACGAATCACTCCGTCTTCCATCATTATTATCCTCCGTCGCCGTCACCAGTGTCAGCTTCCATCTGTGGAGACATGGGAGACAAAAAGACAATGAAATGCTGTGCTGTTGTGATACCAACACATATTGACATTTAGGTATATTGAGACTTATTAAACCTTTTCGGCCTCATTTGATTTTATTACTCTCCTTGCACCGTCTGAACCATAAGTTATGACTAACGTGACTCCATATATATTATTTGATAGATTCTGAAAATGGAACTTGTGAGTTTATGTGGCTGCGGTCGGGAAAGACGAGCTGTGTCTGTGAGATGAAGCTCAAAAGTCTTTTGATTCAAGAGTAGGGAAAACATCTCAAGTCCCCTTTTTTGTAATCTGCTCCAGCCTGATTTTCAAATTTATAAATATGTATATATATAGTATAGTATAGTAATATGTATATAATCTAACTTCTGCTAACTTCAGACACACAAGACCATATTTAACATATTTAAGAACAGACGCAGCTAACCGCTCTATGCACACCATGATCTCTAGAATTATGACTTTAAAGAACTGAAAAATGATTCATTACTTGATAGTTTTTGCTTTACATTTTTTCAATGCCTGTCATGAGCTAACACCTCCCCCACTGAGTGAGCTTGTAAAGCAGAAGTGGGGGAGGTGGTAGGGTAACTAGGGCAACCACCAGGGGGAGACTGTTGTTAGGGTAAGTTTGTGCAAACTGTCCTCTCAGTAAGGTCTTACGTTTCAGGACTTCTGGGGGAACGAGCGTCCAATCACAGACGAGTCTCACGTTCAAAGTGAAAGTTAGTGCAGAGGAGCTCACTTTTCTACATGAAATCAAAAATCAATCCAGACATGATGCTGGTTCTATACTGTATGAGTCCTTGAGCAAAGACACGATTTGAACACTACGTGAATGAACAAACTCGTCTGAGCGTGTTTGTCGAACCAGTTTGTACTAATCACATCAAAGGCAAAAACATTATTGATTGATTGACGTGTATTGTTTTGTCTTTTGTGGATTTAAAAAGGGCGTGGCCATGGCAACCATCAGAAATGTTGGCAAATATTGACCATTTAGTGCCTCTGTAACTTTGCCATACATTGACCTATCGCCACGAGACTTCATACGTGACACAAGAGACTGACCCCAAAACTTGACCCAACAGGAAGTTGGCCATTTTGAATTTAGCCGCCATATGGCCGTGAAACAGGAAGTGCCTTTCACTGGGCCATGGTCAGAGAATCGCTACGCTCTCATTACTGCCCCCCTCTGGCCTGTTATTTGTTTCCAGATGCTAAGAAAACAAGGCAAATATATTTTGTAAAACAAAACGTGCAGCAAATATCTGTAAGACGTTTCCACTGAGGACTTTACTGGGACATTTTTGTCGTCTCTGCTCGTCTGACAGCTCAGAATTTAATGATCCAGTAACAAAAATGTCTCAGCTGTGTGTTTGAGTGAGGGCTGAATAACACGTGGAGAACCAGGACCATGCTCCTCAAGCTCCGACCCCCAGTTTGAGAAATATTTCACATCTGTGCTTTATTTCCTCTCTCAGAATGTCAACAGTCAGCAGTCATGTGGGTCACACTGAGCTGCTCTCAGGTCTGGATGTGAGTCGTATAATGCATCACTAAATACTTTCATCAACTACAGGGGATTTTCTGCCTTTCTCGCTCTTCAATGCTGCGTCAGCACGAAAAGCTAATTCCATGGTCAGATCAAGTTGACCGTTGACTCTTCTCTTCTTCTTCATCTTCTTCTTCTTCAGACAGCTGATAGATCTATCTATCTATCTGTATACATATATATATATATGTATATATATATATGTACAGATAAAATCAGTGATTTTAACATCACACACACACAGGAGTTGTTGATCCACTGCTGCCTCCATCACTGAGTTCAAATGTCTGATTTTGTCACTTCGAATTCTTCATTCCAATTTATTTTAGTGACACAAAGTGACCACACGGGGCAGCAGAGGACCAGCAGCTCCTGTGTCCTTGTGAGCTAAAATCACTGGTTTTCTCTTTGGGCTTTGGTGTGTGAGAGTGAGTGGATGACAGACTTCAGATTCCTCTTGGAAAAGTCTATTTGACAGTGAGATAAAGACGTGAACATGTCACTCAATACACACATGTCCTTTTTATCCTGCCCTGCATTTTTGTCAAATCACACGTCTCTGTCTCTGTCCTCCTCGACTTCACGAGGTGAGAGCACCTGGGGACAATAATGTGCCTTCACTCAGGACCTGCTCACTTTGTCCTGCACTGACGAGGACAAATAAATGTCTGCTGCTGTCACTGCTGCTTCTGCTGCTGCTGCTGTTACTGCTGCTTCTGCTGCTGCTGCTGTTACTGCTGCTCTGCTGCGCTGCTGTTACTGCTGCTTCTGCTGCTGTTACTGCTGCTGTTACTGCTGCTGCTGCATGTGTCTCGTTGTACATTTCCTGTGACCTGAGGGGACAAACCTGTGGAGTGACGCTTGACAAGTCTGTGTCTTAAAAGACAGAATAAATAGAAAATAAGGAGAAGTGTTGTGTGTGTGTGTGTGTGGGGGGGTGGGCGAGGACACGAGGAGCTGCAGTGTGTGTGTGTGTGTCCCAGACGTGTGTGTGTGTGTGTGTGTGTGTGTGTGTCCTCACACACATGCCGAAAACCTGCGACACAAAAAACCTTCATCCCCAGCCCTGTTCTCTGATCGTCCTCAGCTGTCAGAGCAGCTCAAGGACGACTGCAGTCCACACACACACACACACACACACACACACAGAGTGAATCACTCACCAGTAGAGACTGCATCCATCACGTCCTGTGCAGCAGCAGCAGCAGCAGATATTCAGCAGGTATTCCTGGCATGGCTGCTGTGTGTGTGTGTGTTATTTAAAGCATGCAGCGCTGCATGTTAACATCCAGCAGCAGCTATTTTCCAGTTTTCCTCAAGTAGCTGTGAGAACAAATGTCTTCTCTCTCCACAGCGACGGAGGGATGGAGAGAGAGAGAGAGAGAGAGACGGGGTGAGGGAGAGAGGGTGGGAATTGAAAGGAGAGAGAGAGGAAAATGCTAAGAGTGAATTATTGGTTGTGTTTGTCTTCTTTTCCTTCTGAGGACATGATCCATCACTCACACACACACACGGCTCCCCAGAGACTGACCAATCAGAGTTCAGCTCAGTGAGTGTGTGTGTGTGTGTGTGTGAGTCCAGTTGGTTTAGTGAAGTGTCAGTCAGTCATGATCTGTGTGTGTGTGTGTGTGTGTGTGTGTTCGACAGTTTACTGTAAGAACATAAAAACTTGATGATGTCACAGTATCAAACTAACTATCACGTTTCCCAGCTACAAGATTCAAAGTGTTTATTGTCATGTGCACAGTAAAGAAACACGTTTCTCTGTACAATGAAATACTTACTTTGCTGTCCACTTAAAAATACCAGCAAAAAATAAACAAGAAATAGTATTAAAAAAAATCTAACTAAAATTAAAAGGTTGGGTACCTTGCTCAGGGGTACCCCAGCCCTTTCAACCTGGTGGGGACTTGAACCGGTGCCCTTCCGGTTACAAGCCAAGTTCCCTTCCCACAGGCTGTCAATACATATAAAGAAAAATAATAAATATTCAAAAGATACATATGTATATATATATATATATATATATATATATATATATATATACATACACACATATATATACATATATGTATATATATACATATATTTATGTATACATCGCAGTTACTTGAGCATATACATGCTCAAGTACATTACATTACATCACATTACATTACATTACATTACATTACATTACATTACATTACATTACATCACATTACATCACATGTCATTTAGCAGACGCTTTTATCCAAAGCGACTAAGAGCTAGAAGTAAGTAAGAGCTTCAAGTAGATCAAGCTATGAAGTGCTAGTCATAAGTGCGATGTATACGTTTTGTTTTTTTTTGTTGTTTTTTTTGTCGTCGTCTTAGTCGAGGTAGAGTCGGAAGAAATGTGTTTTTAGTCGGCGGCGGAAGATGTGGAGGCTTTCCGCTGTCCGAATGTCGATGGGGAGCTCGTTCCACCATTTGGGAGCGAGGACAGTGAACAGTCTCGAGTTCTGCGAATGCCTCTGCGATCCTCTCAGTGAGGGGGCAGCGAGAGCGGAGTGGGCGGGCTGGGGTGTAGGTTTTGATCATGTCCTGGATGTAGGCTGGACCGGATCCGTTTGTAGCATGGAACGCAAGCACTAGAGTCTTGAAGCGAATGCAAGCAGCTACAGGAAGCCAGTGAAGGGAGCAGAGGAGCGGTGTAGTGTGGGAGAACTTTGGTAAGTTGAAGACCAGTCGAGCTGCTGCATTCTGGATGAGTTGCAGAGGTCGTATGGCACATGCAGGGAGACCAGCCAGGAGGGAGGTGCAGTAATCCAAGCGTGAGATGACAAGAGCCTGGACCAGAACCTGTGCCGCCTTCTGGGTTAGAAGAGGCCGCATCCTTCTGATGTTGTGCAGTGAGGGAGAGATGGTCGTCAAGTGTCACACCCAGGTTCCTGCAGTATGAGAAGGAGTTGCCACATAGTTGTGGAGGGTGATGGTCAGGTCTGTGGTGGGAGAAAGAGAAACTCAGTCTTGCCCAAAAACTGAGAGAGAATAACAGAACCAAGAGAGTTGGTGTATAGAGAGAAGAGGAGAGGGCCCAAGACAGAACCCTGAGGGACCCCAGTAGCTAGAGGACAGGGTTCAGACACAGATCCTCTCCAGGTTACTCTGTATGTAGGTAGGTTTTGAAGATAGGACGAGAGTAGGGTAAGTGCAGAGCCTGAGACACCTAGTTCTTGAAGGGAGGAAGTCAGGATCTGGTGGTTAACTGTGTCAAATGCTGCAGAATGTGTTTTGGTAGGGAGGAGGGAGGGAGGGGAGTGGGGGGGTCAAGGAGGTTAGAGAAGATCAAGAAAAGGTTTTTGGGTTCGAGAAAGAGGATTGAATTTTAGTCTGATAGAAAGATTGTTTGGCTGTAGAGATAGTGGCAGTGAAGGTGGAGAGAAGAGAGTGAAAGGAAAGCAGCTTGTCCTCCATTTCCTTTCTGCTGCCTGTATCATGGCTCTCTCAGCACGAGTCAGACAACCACGGGGCTGGAGAGGACTTACGAACCCGCCGTGAAGTAAGAGGACAGAGTAGAGAGGAAGGTGTCTGAGATCATCAGATTGGGAGAGAGGGAGAGAATAGGATATGAAGAGATGATCAGAGACATGAAGTGGAGTTACCGTGAGGTCGGAGGTGGAGCAGTTTCTGTTGAAAACAAGGTCAAATGAAGTCACATTAGTGTAGTCCCTTCAGCTGTTGAGGATTCTGATGGCAGTGGGGTAGAAAGAGTTCTTAAAACGGGTCGTCCTGCATTTCACACTCCTGTACCTCCGTCCTGAGGGCAGGAGTGTAAACAGTCCATGTTATGGGTGGGTGTTGTCCTTGATGATGGTGGCAGCTCTCCTGTGGACTCTGTGGTGGTAGATGCCGTGCAGAGAGGGCAGTGGAGACCTGGTGATCTTCTCAGCTGTCTTTACCACTCTCTGCAGGCGTTTGCGGTCCATGGCCGTAGTGCTGCCGTACCACATGGTGATGCAGTTGGTCAGGCTGCTCTCCACAAAGCAGCTGTAGAAGTTGCTGAGGATCTTTGTAGACAGGCCAAACGTCCTCAGCCTCCTCAGGAAATACAGTCGTTGTTCTGCGATGTTCTCACCACTTCAGCGTCTCAACGTGAAGCAGAGACCTGGACTTCATTTTCCACACAAGCACGATTTCACGTTTGTTCTTGTAACCACGGTGATGAAGGTCAGGTTCGTCCCTGCTGCACACTGCTGGCTTCATTATTGTTACCGTGGCGACCAAGGGGTCAGGACGCCTGCCTGTGTCGCTGTTTCACGACTCACTTCTTCAGTGGGTTGTTGTGTTTTAACTGTAACGCCCACTTTTCTCTGTAGGGTTGCAACATTCCATGTATTTTCAGTGGAAACTTTCCATGGGAATAAACAGGAACTTTCTATGGGAATAAACAGGAACTTTCCATGGGAATAAACAGGAACTTTCTATGGCTGTGTACTTAAACACAGATATTAAATCATCTCATAATCTTTGGTTAATCAGATTTGACACAGTTTTTTAATGTTATGTTTTCATGGTTTTTATGGAGAGTATATGTATATGTATATATATATATATATATATATATATGTATGTGTATATATACATATATGTATATATAAATATGTATGTGTATATATACATATATGTATATATAAATATGTATGTGTATATATATATGTATGTGTATATATACGTATATGTATATATATATTTGTATGTGTATATATACATATATGTATATATAAATATGTATGTGTATATATATGTATGTGTATATATATATGTATGTGTATATATACGTATATGTATATATATGTATGTGTATATATACATATATGTATATATAAATATGTATGTATATATATATGTATGTGTATATATACATATATGTATATATAAATATGTATGTGTATATATATGTATGTGTATATATACGTATATGTATATATATATGTATGTGTATATATACGTATATGTATATATATATGTATGTGTATATATACATATATGTATATATAAATATGTATGTGTATATATATGTATGTGTATATATACGTATATGTATATATATATATGTATGTGTATATATACGTATATGTATATATATATATATGTATGTGTATATGTTATGTGATGTTTCTTGTCCTCACAGGTCCCCGAGGAACCCACAGCAGAAGATCATTAAGCGCGTCATCGGCCTGGAGGGAGACTTCATCAGGTAACACTGAGACAAACTCATGAAATAACATGAATAATAATAAGCCAGTAAAAGTGTGTGTGTGTGTGTGTGTGTGTGTGTGTGTGTGTGTGTGTGTGTGTGTGTGTCCTCTAGTCTTCTGAGAAAAAGTCAGAATTCTGTGATTAAACTCACTCTCACACACCAAAGTCCACAGAGAAAATCAGTGATTTTAGCTGCGGGGACACAGAAGCTGCTGCTCCTCTGCTGCCTCGTGTGGTCACTTTGTCTGAAGACGTCGCAGACACTGTCTCAAACACAGGGGGGCGCCTGTGACTCACTGTGTGTCATGCTACCACACCTAAATAAACATGAACTTTACCTTTGAGTGCATTAGTATGTGCTGATCAGTCTGAGTGAGTGATCTCTCACTCACTCACTCACTCACTCACACACACACACAGAGTCTCACTCACACACACACATACACACACACAGTCTCACCCACTCACACACACAGAGAGTCTCACTCACACACACACATACACACACAGTCTCACTCACTCACACACACACACACACAGTCTCACTCACTCACACACACACACACACAGTCTCACACCACTCACACACACACACAGAGTCTCACTCACTCACACACACACACACAGTCTCACTCACTCTCACACACACACACACACACAGTCTCACTCACACACACAGTCTCACTCTCACACACACAGTCTCACTCACGCACACACAAACACACACACACACACAGAGTCTCACTCCACTCCACTCACACACACACACACACACACCACACAGTTCCACTCACACACACACACACACACACACACACACACACACACAGAGTCTCACTCACACACTCACTCACACACACACACACACACACACACACGTACACACACGTCACATGGTCCAACTGTTTTCATGTCTCCGTGTCTTCAGGACGCTGAGCTACAAGAACAGATACGTCCGCGTCCCTGACGGTCACTTCTGGATCGAGGGCGATCACCACGGCCACAGTCTGGACAGTAACAGCTTTGGACCGGTACCAACGCTTTCATCACAGTTCAGACCTTGTGCCTGAATTCTTACCTTCATCACTGTGATTATTACTGTTACTGCTGCTGTTACTGCTGCTGCTGTTACTGCTGCTGCTGTTTCTGCTGCTGCTGCTGTTTTAATCACTGTAAAAACCTTGTTTTTGTGTGTTTTTGTTTGTGTGTGTTTGTTTGTTTGTGTGTGTGTTTGTTTGTGTGTGTTTGTGTGTTTGCCTAGGTGTGTGTATGCAGGTTTGTGTGTGTGTGTGTTTGTGTGTGTTTGTGTGTGTGTGTCTGTGTTTGTGTTTGTTTGTGTGTGTATGTGTGTTTGTGTGTGTGTTTGTTTGTGTAAAAGTGCAGGTGTGTGTGTGTGTGTGTTTGTTTGTGTGTGTGTTTCTGTTTCAGTGTGTGTGTGTGTGTGTGTGTCTGTGTTTGTGTGTGTGTGTGTGTGTGTGTGTGTGTGTGTCTGTGTTTGTGTGTGTGTGTGTGTGTGTGTGTGTTTGTTCTGCAGGTTCCCTGTCGGGCCTCTTCTTTCACGGCCGAGCGCCTCACACTCGGCCGCTGAATCGCTGGCAGCAATTAAACGCTCACTGCCTCCAAACAGAGGACCAGTGGAGACTGAGGAGGAGGAGGAGTAGGAGGAGGGGGAGAAGAGCACACACACACACACACAGGACTCTGCATTGACTTCCATTCATTTGTTCAGACTAAACAAAACCTCATCACTAACTTTAACCAGTTCCTCTGCCTCATTAGGATCTGGTTTTGGTTTCCATGACTACTGGTCCTTACAAGGTCACTGTTTATGACACACACACACACACACACACCTTCCTGCTGGTGTGTTTTGAAAGTGTAGTCATGTGATGACGGTGCAGCTGAATCGAGCTAATGACAGAATGTGAGAAATAAACAGGATTTTGATGATCGATTATTGGCTGCGTGTTGATTTTCTCACGTCGCTAACGTCAGTTAAAGTTTACGACGTCTTCAGAACATTTCCACGTCTTTGTCTCACTGTGAGACACACTTTTCCAACAGGAAACTGAAGTTTGTAAACCACTCACTCTCCCACACCAAAGTCCACAGAGAAATTCAGTGATTTTAACATCACTCACACACACACACACACAGGAGCTGATGATCCACTGCTGCCCCCATCACTAAGTTCAAATGTCTTATTTTAGTGAATTCAGCATTTGAAATATTTCATTTTGACTTAACTCAGTGACACAAAGTGACCACACGAGGCAGCAGAGGACCAGCAGCTCCTGTGTCCCCGCAGCTAAAATCACTGTTTTTTTCCATGGGCTTTGGTGTGAGAGAGTGAACATTTTCATCTCTATGTTAATGAAAAATCATCTTTTCACTGTGTTTTGTCTGATCCTGTGATCACACACACACACACACACACACACACTTGAGCTGAATTCAGCCAAACACAGCGATGTCACTGTGGATCCTGTGACTCAGGTTTCAGTGAAGGCGGACTGTGGCTGTGTGTGTGAGACTGTATGTGTGTGTGACTGTATGTGTGTGTGTGACTGTGTGTGTGTGTGTGTGTGAGACTGTGTGTGTGTGTGTGTGTGTGTGTGTGTGTGTGAGTGTGTGTGTGTGTGACTGTATGTGTGTGTGTGTGTGAGACTGTGTGTGTGTGTGTGTGTGTGTGTGTGTGTGTGTGTGAGACTGTATGTGTGTGTGTGTGTGTGAGAGAGACTGTGTGTGTGTGTGTGTGTGTGTGAGACTGTGTAAGTGTGTGTGTGTGTGTGTGAGACTGTGTGTGTGTGTGTGTGTGTGGGAGACTGTGTGTGTGTGTGTGTGTGTGTGTGTGTGTGTGACTGTGTGTGTGTGAGACTGTATGTGTGTGTGTGTGTGAGACTGTGTGTGTGTGTGTGTGTGTGTGTGTGTGTGTGTGTGTGTGTGAGACTGTGTGTGTGTGTGTGTGTGAGACTGTATGTGTGTGTGTGTGTGTGAGACTGTGTGTGTGTGTGTGTGTGTGAGACTGTGTGTGTGTGTGTGTGTGTGTGTGTGTGTGTGTGTGTGAGACTGTATGTGTGTGTGTGTGTGTGTGAGAGAGACTGTGTGTGTGTGTGTGTGTGTGAGACTGTGTGTGTGTGTGTGTGTGTGTGTGTGAGTGTGTGTGTGTGTGTGTGTGGGAGACTGTGTGTGTGTGAATTTAAAAACGCCACGATCCTGAACGACTGAACCGGGCCACCCTTCACCACAGAGACCACGGTATCCTAGCAGCAGCAGCTGACAGCATTTGTTGGCATAGAAACAGAGCAGAAGCTGACACACACACACACACACATAATAATCCAGTGTTCCTCAAATAATAATCCAGTGTTCCTCAAATAATAATCCAGTGTTCTTAAATAATAATCCAGTGAATCATGTGTTCTTAAATAATAATCCAGTGTTCCTAAAATAATAATCCAGTGTTCCTAATAATCCAGTGTTTCTAAAATAATAATCCAGTGTTCCTAAATAATAATCCTGTGTTCCTAAAATAATAATCAAGTGTTCCTAAATAATAATCCAGTGTTCCTAAAATAATAATCCAGTGTTCCTAAATATTAATCCAGTGTTCCTGAAATAATAATCCAGTGTTTCTAAAATAATAAAAGTGTTCTAAATAATAATCCAGTGTTCCTAAAATAATAATCCAGTGTTCTTAAATAATAATCCAGTGTTCCTGTAATCCAGTGAAATAATAATCCAGTGTTTCTAAATAATAATCCAGTGTTCCTCAAATAATAATCCAGTGTTCCTAAAATAATAATAAGTGTTCCTAAATAATAATCCAGTGTTCCTAAAATAATAATCCAGTGTTCCTACATATTAATCCAGTGTTCCTAAAATAATAATCCAGTGTTTCTAAAATAAATAAAGTGTTCCTAATAATAATCCAGTGTTCCTAAAATAATAATCCAGTGTTCTTAAATAATAATCCAGTGTTCCTGAAATAATAATCCAGTGTTCCTAAAATAATAATCATGTGTTCCTAAATAATAATCCAGTGTTCCTAAAATAATAATCCAGTGTTCCTTCATAAATAATAATCCAGTGTTGCTAAATAATAATCATGTGTTCCTAAATAATAATCCAGTGTTCCTAAAATAATAATCCAGTGTTCCTAAATAATAATCCAGTGTTTCTAAAATAATAATCCAGTGTTCCTCAAATAATAATCCAGTGTTCTTAAATAATAATCCAGTGTTCCTAATAATAATCCAGTGTTCCTAAATAATCTAGTGTTCCTAAATAATAATCCAGTGTTCCTAAAATAATAATCCAGTGTTCCTAAATAATAATCCAGTGTTTCTAAATAATAATCCAGTGTTCCTAAATAATAATCATGTGTTAATCCAGTGTTCCCAAAATAATAATCCAGTGTTCCTCAAATAATAATCCAGTGTTCTTAAATAATAATCCAGTGTTCCTAAAATAATAATCCAGTGTTCCTAAATAATAATCCAGTGTTCCTAAATAATAATCTAGTGTTCTAAAATAATAATCCAGTGTTCCTCAAATAATAATCCAGTGTTTCTAAAATAATAATAAAGTGTTCCTAAATAATAATCCAGTGTTCCTAAAATAATAATCCAGTGTTCTTAAATAATAATCCAGTGTTCCTGAAATAATAATCCAGTGTTTCTAAAATAATAATCCAGTGTTCCTAAATAATAATCTAGTGTTCCTAAAATAATAATCCAGTGTTCCTCAAATAATAATCCAGTGTTTCTAAAATAATAATAAAGTGTTCCTAAAATAATAATCCAGTGTTCTTAAATAATAATCCAGTGTTCCTGAAATAATAATCCAGTGTTTCTAAAATAATAATCCAGTGTTCCTGAAATAATAATCCAGTGTTTCTAAAATAATAATCCAGTGTTCCTCAAATAATAATCCAGTTCTTTTTGGTGTGAGAGAGTGAGTCGCCCCTGGTGGATATTCAGTTTACTTCCAGTTTGACGCCTCAGAGGACGCTGGAGGACTTTGTCCATTTTACTTTGTGGAAGGAGCCATGTTTTTATTTATGTGTGTGTGTGTGTTCTTGAATGGGTATCTTTGTGAGGACATGTTGTGTGGTCCTCACAAGTTTAATGGGGATTTTTAGGTTGAAGACTTGGTTTTAGGGTTAGGCTCTTAGCTGTGAGGGTTGAGGTAAGGGTTGGGATGCATGATGTCTCTGATGTGTCCTCACTGAGGACAGACAGAGCAGCAGAATCAGACGACCCACACCATGACTCTTCATCTTCTTCTGAGGTTTCCTCAGCTCCAAACGAGGACGAGCGCTACATGCGCTGAGCCCACTGTTGCTATGCAACAGTTTGTCGCTGGCAGCAGCATCAGGTTGGACCTGTGAGGAGAGCAGAAGTGAAGAGGAGGAGGAGGAGGAGGAAGTCATGTTTTTGTAAAATGTGTTGTTTTGAACACAGCACTGTGGTCAAAGAGTGGATCAGATTATTCTGAGGATTAATGGAAGGATTAATGGTCACTGAAAGACAGACCAGAGACAGTAACAGTGATGGAAACAAAAAAGTCTTAACACAACATGTAGATTATAATCCATAATCCTGTCAATGTTAAAGGGATAGTTCAGATGTTGTGAAGTGTTTACTCACGGTGTCAGGAACAGGCACGAGACAGGATCAGTGGAAATATGTCTGATTAAAGGGGACATATTATGCAAAATCCACTTTTTAACCATTTCAATCCTTATATTTGGGACTCTGGAGGCCCTACCAGTCGCCAAAGTGTGGAAAAAGAATACTCAGTCATGTTTTCGTGGTCCCCCTTAGTGTAAGTATAGGCCATAAAACACTCCATGTTGAATTCCCTGCGCTTATGACGCCAGCATGCGCAGTTCAC
The DNA here is from genome assembly GCF_019176455.1 of Solea senegalensis. Classification (NCBI taxonomy): domain Eukaryota; kingdom Metazoa; phylum Chordata; class Actinopteri; order Pleuronectiformes; family Soleidae; genus Solea; species Solea senegalensis. Next base: position 880,924 of record NC_058030.1, read on the forward strand.
CGTGAATGTTACCGCCCACCAGTAAGTTTACTTGGAGAGCTCCACCTTAGCTCCACCTTGTCCCTGCGAGAGTGCAGGCGAGGGAGGAAGAGCGGTATTATGTCAACGCGGAGGGACAAGTGTGCTGTTGGTGGCTGCACAGTGGAGCACAGTGTTTTACAGAGGATTTTATATATGAAGCTAATGTGCCGATGATAAAGTCAGCAAACGTGTGTTCGTGTGTTCGCACCACTTCACATCAGTATTTAGTCAGCGACGTACAAACACACACATTTTGTGGCGATCAGCGGTTTGACCAAGGCATGTCACTGACATGTTCATTAGGACACCAGGGAACTAGTTTAACTTGGGGAAATAGGGTATAATATGTCTGATTTAAGACACCTAATGCAATCTATGCCCTCTTAAGAACACGTCCACATCTTTATCTCACTGTGAGACAGAGTTTTCCAAGTTGAAAAACCACTCACTCTCCCACACCAAAGTCCACAGAGAAAATCAGTGATTTTAGCTCATGGGGACACAGGAGCTGCTGGTCTACTGCTGCCTCGTGTGGTCACTTTGTGTCACTGAAATAAATTGGAATGAAGAATTTTAAACGCCAAAGTGACAAATTACAGTTTTTCTCACTTGCTAAAACACTAAACCCAGTTGTCTGAACCCACTGATTGAATCAATCACTCTTTTAAGCACTTTTCACCTGTTTAGACACAACTTGCCAACACATTGTCATTGTGATGCACGCGTGCTGCATGATGGTGAGCACAGGTGACACAAGTCAAACAGTGTTCAAGCACAAGTGTCACCACGTGAACACAACAACTCAAAACTGATCACACTTGTGACTGATGATGTGAGGGAACATATAAGCCAGTTCAGAGAGCACTGGGTTGTGACGCCCTACGATGGATAGAAACCTGAGAGGAGGAGTTCGTGTGAGAGGAGGTCGAGGAGGTCAGTGAAGATGAAATCAGAGCTACTGTGATTGACCATGTTCTTGTCCATGGTATGAGCATGAGGGAGGTACAACCAAACATCAGTGGATTCACTGTGTCCACCAACAGGTAATTCATATATATGTATATATATGTATATATATATATATATATATATATGTATATATTTATACATATACATATATAAATATATATACATGAATTACCTGTGCTACATGTAAATGCACAGGTTTTATGTTCTGCAACATGCATTTAGTCTACAGTGAAGAATAAACATTTATTTCTCCAGCTTCATGTCCTGAGCATTGTGTTTTCTATTTTTCTACGTAGTGTTTAGTGACTGTTTAGTAGTGTTTTTAATTTTGCACAGATTGAACTGTTTTGAGGTGAAAGTTTGGTTTTGCAAGAAGAGTCTGAGGTTTTGTGAATGTAGCTTGAAAATTGGGTTTTGTGTTCACAGTTTAGAGAAAAGGAGAAACTGGAGAAAAGAAATGTGTCTTAGCAATCGAGAAAAACTGTAAGACATTTGAACTTAGTGATGGAGGCAGCAGTGGATGAACAAACACTGTGTGCTGTGATGTTAAAATCACTGGTTTGGTGTGGGAGAGTGAGTGGTTTACAAACTTTTTGTTTTTGGGGCTAGAGTGTCGATCACCACCATGACCTCTGACACAGTCAAATAAATAAGGTTTAATTCATGTTTAAAATAAAAGGGAACAGAGATAAAGCTGAGCTGAAGAGAGGCTGAATCAAGGCCTTTGTCGGGAACATTTCTGCATGTAAAAGCAGCAGGATTCAAACTCTCTGTCTCTAATAGATAAATTACTTTTAAAATCTTTGCGTACTATTACAGAAACCTAAAACAATAACTTACCAAATGAGTCACAAACTGCAGTAACTGCTCTGACTTTACAAAATTAATTTATTTTAAAATTAATATACTGTATACTTTATGTGTTTCTCACACATAAAGCTTTATTTTGTACATTCTTCCCCAATTCATTATTTTACTGATTTAATTTAATTTGTATGTTAAACTTTTACAGAGAGGAGAGGAGAGAAGATAACAGAGAGGAGGCGAAACTAACATGAAAACATATATAAAGCAGAGTGAGTTATTCTGTTGATATTTAAATGACCATCGCGTTCCATTTGCTGTAATCTGAACGGTTTAATTTCACCTGTGTTGCACTTGAATGCATCCCAGTCTGTTCGGATTTAGCAGAAGATCGTGAACGCAGCACACTCGCTCTTCTCGTCCTCTGATTGGTCCGTTCGGCGCTGTTATGGTCACATGGAACCTAAAATGGCCGCCGCCGACGACGGGCGCAAAGATGGTACGTTGATTTTATTTGATTTTATTAATTTTAAAGCCGTAAACTTGACCAATTGAAATAAATAGACGTTGACTTGTGCTCTTGTGATTTTAGATAAAAAAAACAGCTGGTAAAAATATTGGCGTCATTTCAAACAATGTCAGCACAAACTTGGCGAAACAGAGAGCCGCTAGCAGTTAGCCGCCTAGCAGGCTAAGTAGCAGCTAGCTTACTTTTCATACGAGTTCACGAACTCACGTCATTATAACTTATTATCGGACAAACACATACAAATACACACGCGTCTTCAAGTCAGGGAAATGTGTGTTCTACTAGAATTAAATGACCTAAATGTTTATATTAAACCACTAAATGTATATGTTTTGAGTGATGTTGCGTCATTGTGCTCAGTGTTAGCCGGACTTAACTACTGTGAGTCCCAGAATGTGTGATTATTAGGGATGACACGAGGCCGATACCGATGTCACAAACGTGTCACGTTTTCCCAAATCCTTGCTTCGATTTGAATGTCTGCAGTAAAGGGTTAAAAAAAACTTCTTTAATCTGCCTCTTAACGCTGATTATTTTCTGGTTTACGTGCTCCATGTTATAAAAAGAAAAGAATTAAAACTGAATTAGGGCTGGCACTAACGAATATGTTTATAATCAATTCATGTCAATGTTTACTGGTTTGTCCGTGAAGTGTCAGAAAATGTCAAACCTGAAAATGATGATGTTCTCAAATGTCTGGACAAAAACAAAGACATTTAAAAACATCATTTCCAGGTTCTGACAAACACGGATCAACATTTTCTGCCATTTTTTGGATTAATAATGAAAATATGTATCCGTTAGTTGCGTGATTAATATTCTTTCTTCTTTTTTTTCTGTAGACTTTTCGTGTATTTTCCTGTTTTTGTTAACTTACCTTGGCACGCACTTGATGTAATTGTGGTTCCTGCCACACCTTTGTTTCTCAGTTTTTATTTATATATTAATTATATGCATGTACATTTACAATTTGTAATGTGCATTATTAGCAGTATATTTGTATTTTGTGTCATTCCTGTCACAATAGTAGAGTTCATTTATGAATGAATAAACAGGTGATTTGATCATGTGTTTGAGCTGATGATTACACACACATTTCCCACAGTTCTGTGCGTGGGTTAGTTTATCATGATAACTCCTCAGCTCACTGCACTGCAGCAGCTGTTAAACTCACACTGTCTGCTCCTCTCAGGTCAGGACAGCATCCTGGAGCCGCTGTGCTTCCCAGAGCAGCCGTCGCTCGTCGACTCTGTGACTCAGAGTCGGCGGCGCTCCTGCTCCGGGGTGCTCCTGTGTCCGTTCTGCTCCGAGTCGACTCCCCTTCCACAGACAGACGTTCTCCTCAAACACCTGCTGCAGCAGCACAAGCTGGTCATTGCCGACGTCAAACTGGTTGCAGACCTGCCAAAGTACGAAAAAGAAGGTGTTGTTCTTACATTTAACCTGTGATTTAGATTTATGTTGTTGTCGAGGAAAAGAAAACAACAATGAAGACAATCACTGAACTGAAATACCACTGAACGTGGTCACGATCGCTGGCTTCCAGCAGTGCTGTCTCTAAATACACCAGACTCCTGTTAAATATTGACATTTTAGACATTTTAGATTAACGCCATGTTTTCAGGTCAGGTCAAGTCTTGAACATTAATCTACAGTTGGACTTTGTTGGCTTTGATTCTTGTGTCGGATGTCACACTCATGACTCTAAAAACACTGGAAGTCACATTTTTTTGTTCATATTTCATGTTTTTGTCACATAAAACATTTTGTGATTTTTTTTGTGAAATAACAAAAATTTATTTTTGTGATATTTGTTTGTGTTTTTGTTAAAATAAAACATTTTGTCAATTTTGTTTTAGGTACGTAAGGTAATGTTTTCCTAAAATTACAGAAACAACTGCTCCGACCCCAGAACACTACAAGTTGCATGTTTTGTTTTGTTTTTTGGTCACATAATTAATTTGTTGTCGTATTATTTTGTAAAATAAGAACAATTTGTTTGTTTCAAACCACTGGAAGACTTTTTTTGGTGTTTTTGTTCCGTTTTGTATTTATTTTTTGGTACGAAAGAAACGTTTTTTGTAAAATTAGGGAAAGTGATTTGTCTGCTCCACCCCCAAAACACTTCAAGATGTTGTTTTTTTGGGTCACATAATTCATGTTCTTCTGACATCTGTAAGCTTTTTAGACACTAAAACATTTATTAAAAAAGTTTGGTAACATAAGTAATGTTTTATTTTGTAAAAGTAGGGAAATTTATTAGGGTTAAACCGTTATACAGCACAAGACTAAAACACCAGAAACATTAGAAGTTCTTTTAAAAGTCTCAGTTTTCAGATACATAAAATTCCACTGATGTGTCGATGGAAGAAGGAAACACATACAAAAGACAAACAGCTGCGTGTGGACTAGACATGAGTCCACGCTCGTGTCTTTGTTACACTCTTTCATCAACTTCTTGTCCAATCAGGGCAAGGTTCACCACTCGCGAGCAAGTGAGTTTCAGATTTCACTTCAGGCCACGCCCCCTCACCTCTCCCCACTCCCTCACTCGCTCAGCTCTCGGCCTGCATCTTTGCATTTTTTTGCAACATCCGTTGCTAGGTGACATTAGAAACATTAAATCAGGAGCCATGTGGCTTCAGTCACGTGACCGAGGTCTCCACAGTGACCGTGTCTCTGTTTCCTGTCATCCATCAGATACTTGTTGTACTGGAAAGGCAGATTCATGGAGCAGCCCGTCACAGACTTCTGCAGTGTCATCAGAACCAACTCCACCGGACCGGCTGGTGAGTTCCTCTGCTCGAACGAATGTTTGCAACATTATCTTCACACCTGCCCTTTAAAACGTCGCTGTCAGTTCTAGCTCAACTCCACTCAGTTTATCAGTCACATGTTGTTTTCCATGACTTCATAGCTCCTCCTCAGCATGGGCGGAGTCATCATATTACATTTTCTACGCGACACACACACACACGAGTGACTTGTGCAGCAGTTGTTTTGGGTGAAAGTGAATCATTGAGTTCAGATGAGTGGACAGAATGGTTCAGTCCTTCAGACTCAGTCTGACACAGTCACTGTCTCTGAATCCACCTTTGTTCAACACGTTTGCTTTGCTAAATGTTGCAGATTAACACATGTTTTCAGGATTATTACGTCTTAATAACTTTAATCTACAGTTCAGATTTGTTCACTCTGATTCTTGTGTCGCGCTCATGACTCTTCAGTGACGACACTCTGTGACCAATCAGTGACCTTCAGTCTGTTGACTCCACATTTTAGTATCGGCTCAGCTGAACTTCGTCAGGAACTGAAAAGCCGTGCTAAAAATGTGTAATAGAAAAGTCAAAATATGTCTGGTTTCATTTTAGATTTAAAAACTATGAAGACAAATAATCTCTTTCAAATCCAAGCAAAACTGTTGAACCTGACAAATCTTCGTCTGATTAAATCCATCAGGGAAACTATTTGAAATCTCTGTGTTTGCTTGAATTTCAACGTTGTGCTTTCAGGGTTTTAAAAGTGCTTGAAAAAAAAAGTGTGAAATAGCAACTGGATTTCTTCAATTTTGTGGTGTTTGAATGCGACGTGGTTCGGTCTCATTGAACAAGTTCACGTGTGTTTGATCTCAGTCAGTTTTCCTCTTGTCTCCTGTTGTGACAGAGAAACAGGAGGACTACTTCCTCCTGTGCGACGTCCTTCCCGAGGACCGACTCCTGCGAGAAAACCTCCAGCAGAAACGACTGGTGAGTCCAACACAGAGAAACAGAGAAAGTTCTGCACTCACAGATGTCTTTACTTTTAGTTTTGTTCCTGCAGGAGGAGGTGCTGGAGCAGCAGCAGCAGGAGAGAGACGACGGCAGCTTCCAGCGTCTCTGCATGTTCTGCAGCGACGAGTTCGCTGGAAACAGGTGCAAGCAAACGAAAAAATCATTTATGTCAATCAGGGAGTGACACGTGAGAGTGAGCCCTCACCAAAAAGGAACTAAAGTGAATGCTCTGTTGAGAACGCGGTCTCATTGTTCAACAGACTTTTTCAAACCGGAAACTGAAATGAAGCTTGTTTGGTCCATAAAATGAATTAAAAAAATGTCGATTAGTGTTTCCAAAAACTGGAAGTGATGATTGTTTTATTTGCTTGTAGTGGTTTCGTTGCTATATGGAGCAAAGAAACCAGAATAAAACATCTCATTTACGAAGCTGAAAAAACGCTCAACAAACAAACTAATCATTAATCAAAATAGTTGACTAATCAGTTAATCGTTGCAATCCTAAACTGAAGTTTGTAAACACACCAAAGCCCATAGAGAAAATCAGTGATTTTAACATCACAGCACACAGTGTTTGTTGAAGTTCAAATGTCTGATTTTGTCACTTCGGCTTTTGCAAACCATTATTCTGATTGACCTCAGTGGCACAAAGTGACCACACGAGGCAGCAGAGGACCAGCAGCTGCTGTGTTGCCCGCATGCTAAAATCACTGGTTTTCTCTCTGGACTCTGGTGTGAAACGCTCATGTTTCCAGGTCGTCTCTGCTGAACCACATGGCCAGAGAACATTCGTTCAGCATCGGGCTGCCGGACAACATTGTCTTCTGTGACGAGTTCCTGGACACTCTGCAGGGCAAACTGGACAAGTGAGACCCGTTCTTCTGCTGAATGTGACCAGAAAATCAGTTTAAACATCGCGGTCATGAATACGATGTGTTTCAGCTTCAGTGTCTCTGCTTCCTGTCGTCAGTCTGCAGTGTTTGTACTGCGAGAAGACGTTTCGAGATAAGACCACGCTGAAGGACCACATGAGGAAGAAAGCACACAGACGCATCAACGCCAACAACCGTGAATACGACAGATTCTACGTCATCAACTACCTGGTAACAAGACGAAAAACCATACTGATGTTCTATAGAAGTTGATCTGGTTTAGGGAAAATGTACATGAGCTAAACAACTGCATCAACACGTGTGCCTGTATTCTCATTATTTATTATTTTCATGGAGGAATCAACTAATAAAATCTGCACCATCTTAGGTCTATGATATCTTTATCTCACTGTGAGACAGACTTTTCCAACAGGAAACTGAAGTTGATGTAAACCGCTCACTCTCACACCAAAGTCCATAGAGAAAATCAGTGATTTTAGCTGGCGGGGACACAGGAGCTGCTGGTCCTCTGCTGCCTCGTGTGGTCACCTTGTGTCACTGAGGTCAATCTGAACAACGGTTTGCAAAGTGCAAGTGACAAAATAAGACATTAGAACTTAGTGATGGAGGCAGCAGTGGATCAACCCTGTGTGTGTGTGTGTGTGATGTTAAAATCACTGATTTTCTCTATGGGCTTTGGTGTGGGAGAGTGAGTGGTTTATAAACTTTAGTTTCCTGTTGGAAAAGTCTGTCTGTCAGTGAGATAAAGACGTGAACGTGTTCTTAAAGATATCGTAGACTTCAGCATAGGGGAGAGCTGTGTCAGCAGCCGTTTTATAAAAATAAAAAAATGTAACCCTCCCTTTAATTATGAGCTGTAAAAACATGTCAGAGAACGTGGATCAGCTGATGCTTGGTGTCTACTCTGAGTGTGACCTTCAGACGTGTGTGTGTGTGTGTGTGTGTGTGTGTGGGGTCAGGAGCTGGGGAAGACGTGGGAGGAGGTGCAGAGCGAAGACGATCGAGAGCTGGTGGACGAGGACGAGTGAGTGTCAGGATTCTTCTGCTGGTCTTCATCCTCAGTGTGTGGAAGAGGAGATTTAAACAGGTGTGTGTGTGTGTGTGTGTGTGTGTGTGTGTGTGTGTGTGTGTGTGTGTGTGTGTGTGTGTGTGTGTGTGTGTGTGTGTGTGTGTGTGTGTGTGTGTGTGTGTGTGTGTGTGTGTGTAGTCCACAGTGATTGGTCAGACTGGCAGGCTCACCCAGTGTCTGCTGTGTGTCTCTTCTGTGATCATCAGTCAGAGACCATGGAGCAGATCTACACACACATGAAGGTACAGTACTGTGACGCCTGTGTGTGTGTCAATTTTGGCCCCGCCCCCTCCACGCGGTCCCACCCACTCAGGTGTCTCGTCTTTTTCTTTTCTTTTTTTCAGGCAGCTCATGACTTTGATCTCCACAAGCTGAGGACAGAACTCAGTAAGTCCTGAACCTGATGATTTGATGTTGGATAGAAATAGAAACTGCTGACTCGTCCAAGATGTCAGAAGTGTCCTCTCACTGTGAGACAGACTTTTCCAACAGGAAAGTGAAGTTTATAACCACTCATTCTCCCACACCAAAGTCCAGAAAATCAGTGATTTTAGCTCGCGGGGACACAGGAGCTGCTTGTCCTCTGCTGCCTCGTGTGGTCACTTTGTGAATTTGGAGTTAAACCTCCTTTAATTAGATTTACCTGAGTGACACAAAGTGAGAGTGGGAGAGTGAGTGAACTTGACACAAAAGGCAAAATTAAACATTCTTATATCTCAGACTGAAGCTGACAAGCCGCCTGTATTTAAGATGATGTATCGTGATGCATTTCGTACCTCTCCGTCTCTCCATAGACCTCGGGTTCTACCAGCAGGTCAAACTGGTGAACTTCATCCGGAGGCAGATCCACCAGAACCGTTGCTATGGCTGCCAAGAGAAGTTCCACTGCAGAGCCGACGTGCTGCGTCACGTCGAGGCTGAAGGTCACGTGATGAAGCTTCCACACGTGTCCACCTGGGACCAACCACAGTACGTCCAGGGCAACTCAGTCTTTTTTTAAATCGGGTGTTTAAGTGGTAAAGTGTGTAAGGCGATTTGTTTGCCTCCTGGTGCATTATGGGTAGGACTGTTCGTCGACAACAGAGGGAAGTATTAATCTATTCATTAATATCAACGGTCTTTATGGTTTGATGGTGGGATGGACCATGGTGAGGATAAGATCACGATATCTGCGTGTACTGTCGCAGCTAAAAGGGTTCCCACACTTGGGTTGACTTTCCAGAACCGGTTCCCTTAAATTAAAAGACCAAATGTGCTGACACAGCTTAAGATGGGAGGACAGCTTGTGAGAGCCTGTCTTTGTCATCTGGACAAGTCATTGGTCAAAGTTAGTCTTTTGGAATTTTCTTTGGTGAAACACGTCAACGGTCAGAGAGAGACAGAGACAGTGGACAGTGTCCACAACACCGTTAGAAATTATGAGTCCACGTCTGTCCTGTGTACATCCCGTCTACGTACATCAAGCAATGCAGGGCATGACTACAGATGTTGTATTTATATTTTGGTTTCACTCGTCTATAAAAACATCGTGGAAGGAATAAAAGTAGAACTTGCGTCCCATCTTTTCCTCAGGTACTACTTCCCCACGTACGAGAACGACGCCCTCTTGTGTACGCTGTCTGACAGCGATGGAGACGAACGAGGCGAGACGAACCACGACGAGGACGTCCCAGTGATCGCAGAGGACATCTCCAACCTCCGAGCGCTGAAACGGAGCAGTGTCCTCAACCAGCTGCTGAGGAACAGAAGCTCCTGCAGCTAAGACCAGGCACAAAAAACATTATGACTCAGCACTTTTAAGAGTCTTCAACCTTCGCCTTGTCAGCGTTTTCCGTTCAACAGTAAAGAGAATCATTTATGTCATGAATGTTTATTACTTAAAGTAAATAAATACTCTTCTATAGTGAATTAAATCACACAGACTCAAACAGAAACGCTTCCTCTAAGTCTCACTGAAGTGAATAAAAACCTGCTGCAGCTTCAGTTTGTCGTCGACTTGTTCGAGGTCTTGTTCTTCACCGGTGAGATGTTCTGTGTCGCTCTGCCCAGTGAAACCTGGCGGATGCTGGAGCCGAACTGCAGCGTGCTCAGCGTCTCCACGGCGTCCCGCACGTCTGGACTTGCGTTGACAAACACGCAGCACTGCAGATGGAGCAGAGGACGCGTCTGTCAGTGACGACGTGGACGTAAATACTACAGGTAACAGACGGAAGAAGCAATGAAACAATAATGACACTGGTTTGTTTCTCTTTCATCTTAAAAACTAAGAGCAGCTACATTATCATGAAGTCTAGTGCAGTGAACATGTTTATCAGACCAGCTTCAGCTAACGCTGCTAACACAGCAGACACTCATACCCTCTGGTAAATAAGTGAAACTGAGGTCACTTGTTACTGTTAGCAGGATGTCAGTGGCGCCCTCTTCAGGTGTCACTGTACCTTGGCGTCTCCACTGAGACAGGGCTGCAGCAGGTGAGTAAGTTTAGAGTTCCTGAACGGGACGTGGAGAGCGTTGTTCTTCAGAGCACCGAACACCTGAGGGACAAACAAACATCAACGTCTGTTCTGTCCACTCTCACACAAACATTCACTGCTCTCAAACACTCATGGCGGATGTCACGTTGTTTCTCTGTAATGTTTTGTCCGGTCAGCGCACCTGTCCGGTCAGCGTACCTGTCCCAGTGCCGTCAGGGATTTATTGATGGCGGCTGCCTCCACCAGCCTCTGACCCTCAGCCTCAGTCTTAGAGATCCGCTCAGAACCAGCAAGGTCGCACAAAGTCAGCGTGCCGCGAGACGTCCGACCCAAGACCTCGTCTAAACCCTCTACCTCCAGCGCCACCACCAGGTGAGACCGAGAACTGAGGGGCGGGAATAACAACAGGTAAAACCACTGAAGTATATCATCGTTCTGTTAGCATCAATAATCAATAATGCTCTGTAGAACCTCTGTATGTTCATCTTGGTCGAGGCGATTTTTCTGTTCTTTTCTCCAGTCTCCATGACACTGAGGATGTCGGCCTCAGTCTGGACCCGGGTCTGGGTCAGTCCTGGGACCGATACCGTCTTCCCCTGGACTCGAATGTCGAGGGCCGCACCGGCACTTTTGGTCAGAAGGTCGTTCAAACTGTCGTTGTAAATCTCCAACATCGAAATCTGAGTTTTGACAGTGGACACACTGTCAGGTGTTTTTCAGGTGTAGTGAGACACTGACAGTGTTATAATGTAACAAAGTACAAATACTTTATTTTTCTAGTATCTTGTACTTTTACTGCACTATGTTTCCTCTAACTCTCTTTGTTACTTGTTACTACCAAATAAAATCGAAAGTCTTAAAGTTTATGACATTTACTGTACTTGAGTAATATTATAAACTTCTACTAAAGTGGTAACTGGTAATATTTTGGGTACTTTATACAGTGTGATGTGTCAGGATCTCACTGTGAGACTTTACTGACAAGAAAAGCCACTCACTCTCCCACACCAAAGTGAAAATCGGTGATTTTAGCTCAAGGGGACACAGGAGCTGCTGCTCCTCTGCTGCCTCGTGTGGTCACTTTGTGTCACTGAGGTCAATCTGAACGCAGGATTTCAAAGTGAGAAAATCAGACACTTGAACTCAGTGATGCAGGCAGCAGTGGATCAACAACTCCTGTGTGTGTGATGTTAAAATCACTGACGTGGACTTTGGTGTGGGAGAGTGAGTGGTTTTTACAAACTTCAGTTTTACTCTAGGAAAAGTCTGTCTAACAGTGAGATAGAGAAAATAATCTTAAACAGATAACATTTGTTGCTCCCCACCCATGTCCCTGCTGGCAGCCATGTTTGGTGACAGGACGGTTGGACCCTAACCCTTTCCAATTTTTAAAATGTATTTATTTACCAAAAACAACACCATGGAAACACGTAAACAACACCACAGTGTTACCTTCAGAGTGTAGGACACCTTCTCTTTGTCTGCACAGATGCGAAGCAGCTCTCGAATGGACCTGAGAAACACAGACACAGTGTGACTCACAGGAAACTGGACCTGTCTCTGTCTGTCTGTCTGTCTGTGTGTAAACAGACTCCTCTGCTCCGTGCTCATCACATATTCATAACCTGCTGTCATGTGACACGTCACACAATGACACGTAACTAGTCTCGTTTGGCTTCTGACAGCAGTTCATGTTCCAAATAACCTCGAGGTCATCAAGCGTTAAGCTGCATTCATCCATGAAAGTTTTATGAAGTGATGTTTTTCTGCTCTTCAGTTGTAGCTCAGCTCGGATCTACTTCTCCATCAGTGATAGAACCTGGTACCTGCTGTTGGTTTGTTTTTAGTTCCTGCTCTGACGAGGTTCAAAGCAAACTGAGCTGATACTAAAAGGTGACGTCAACAGACTGCCGGCCACTGATCGGTCAGAGAGTGTCGTCGCTGAAGAGTCATGAGCGCAATGTCCGACACAAGCATGAAAGCAACAATGTCCAACTGTAGACTTAAAAATCTATTTATATTCCCAAAAATACTTATAATCCCAAAATCTATTGATAGGTTTATTTGGTGCGGGACAGTGAGTGGTTTATAAACTTCAGTTTCCTGTTTCCTGTCTCACAGTGAGATACAATGAGAAACATCAGCTAAAGTGGCTCAGCCTCTGTGTCTCAGGCTGGTTCACAGCAGCAGGGGGCGCTCACAGCACAGAACTATCCAGTTAAACCTTTCCATTCCTCCCCTGTCACCATTCTTTATTCCTGACCTGATGTTGACTCCGGGGTTTTGCTTTGCCCCCATCATGGTGTAGGTCTTCCCTGAGCCGGTTTGTCCGTAGGCCAGTATACAGACGTTATATCCGTCTACGCAGGATGTTATCAGTGGCAGGGTTTCTGCAAACACTTCCTCCTGTACATGATTGTCATCAACAGATAATATTATTTCTCAAAAAAATAACAACATTATCAGAACTTTGATCTGAGTTTAGGTTTGTCACCTGTGTGCTGCTCTGAGGAAACACCTTGTCAAACTGAAACCTTTTCTTGCTTCCCTTCTGGACGAGCACCACCTCTTGGTCATCTGTTGTCTCCAGGCAGAAGCTGGAGGCGGAGCTCTTCCTGCAGCGACAGAACACCCGGATGTTTCCCCGCAGCTCCAGCAGCTTGTTGTAAAGGCTCTTCCTCTCCACCGCCTCCCGCCTGTAGAGGGAGCGCAGTTCTTCTACCTCCCTGGCCGCCACCTTCTCCACCTCGGTCAACTTTCCTGCGACACCTTTCATCTGCTCCAGCTGGTTCTTCATGTCGGTCATCACCTGGTCAACCGTCGATCGGAGCTGCTTGTTGGAGACGTTGAGCTCACGGGTCAGACTCCTCACCTGACCAAGTTGGTTGGCATCCATGGCAGGTTTGGTGGCGGTTCTGGCAGGTGGGACAGCTGGAGCCCGGTGGTTCAGGAGAGACCTGATCTTCTCTCTGGCCTCCTGCTTGTCGGCCTCCAGCTCAGCTAGCTTCTGGTTCAGGTGCTGGACCACGTCATTTAGGTAGCAGACTTCCCTGGCCAGGTAATTGTTCCTCTGGAAAAGGTTGTCCACCTCCTTCTCTCTTGACTGGAGATTCTGCTTCAGATCTTCAATCACTCTGTCTCGCTCTAAGAGGGCTCTAATGACAAACAGGCAGTTTAGCTGCAAATAATGCTGAGTCACAGAAAAGATTCATGGTGTAGGATCTTCGGCCTCCAACCACTTCTAACATTAAATTTCCATCTTCTAGCCTCTTAACTGTATCCTGAAACTACATCTTCTAACCTCCATTTATTTTCTGAAATATCCATCTTCTAACCTCTGCCCTCCACTTTTTAACTTCTACCCTCCACTTTCTAACCTCCATCTTGCACTTTATCAGTTGTATAAATTAGTTTCAGGGAGAATCATTTGTCGTGTTCCTTGGACCTGAAGGAGTTGAGGTCGCTGTAGTTGTGGTCTCCGCTGGGCGAGGTCTGCAGGAGGATTTCTCCAAACATGGTGAGATAGACGGAGATGACCTCCTCGGGGTCGTAGTTGCACTGGCGCAGCGCCGCCGTGATCTCCTTCTGGTCCACTAGGCCAGGCAGGGCAGACTGGAACACATTACACCTTTTAAAGAAAGCAAACACTCCCGATACTCAGCCCCATTGTCGTCTTCCTCACCATGACTCTCTGAATGCGAGATTTGATGAAGTTGACGTTCATCTCCCACTGCAGCGGCAGCAGCAGCCAGACGCCGGAGTGAGGATCCCAGAACCTGCAGACGTTCAGCCTCTCCTGAAAAACACCAGCACGCCATAGAGAAGACAAGCATAGTAGACAAGGGGTAGTTCAGATTTTTGGAGTGTGGTTGTGTGAGTAATCTATGCATTTACAGCACTGTTGCATCTAGAACTAGCATACAACTGTAAATCAACGTCCAGAAAACAGAGAAGTGGAATCATAAGGAAAAACAGATTTAAGCCACTTAACAGAAGATTCACCTCATAAATCAGTGAAGTCTATGACATCTTAAGAACACGTTCACCTCTTTATCTCACAGACTTTTCCAACAGGAATCTGAAGTTTAAACCCCTCACTCTCCCACACCAAAGTCCATAGACCTCACCTCACTTCAGTGTTTGAAATCCTTCGTTAAGATTTACCTCAGTGACACAAAGTCACCACACGAGGCAGCAGTAGACCATCAGCGTCTGTGTTCCCATGAGCTAAAATCTGAGTGAGTCAGTGTCTGATGTGTCTGATAATGTCCCCATCATGTCCCACAAGTTATCACTAACAGCATCTCACAAAACCACACTTCAAAGTACTGGCTCTTCTGAGACATCTGCTGTCAATCAAACCATGAAACATCCTGTGTTTTTCGTGGTCTATGTGTAGCTCCATGACCATATTTGGCCTTCACCTCACCTCGAACATGTAGGTCATGACGGTTCCTTTGCCCTGGATGTAGATGCTGCCGGTGCGGTCGTCCTCTCTGACCGCTGGCTCGCTGCTGCTAGCCTGAGTCTGCAGGTGACCGGAGACCTGAGGGGCAAGCCAGAACAGCACGTTCTACCCTCCAGTAAGCATGGATGTGTATCGGAAGATCTCGGGTTCATTTTGTCAGACTGACCTCATTGTTGGCGGTGACGAAGCGCCCCTGGTTGTACCACTCCTGTGGAAAAGGCTGCAGCTTCTGGAGAGGACAGTAACAGAGAAGCCACGTGAGAAGAACCATGCAACTAAACAAGTCCATACACACAGTCAGCACTGCCTGAGCTCCGGGTGCCAGTATAGTGCAGGCACGCGGAAAGCTCCCATGGGCGACTGCGGGCACCCGTGGGGTCTCAACTCTCATCCACTCCCTCAAACATGTGCAGCATCTGCCAAGACAGGTTGGGGTGAAATAGTGGACAGAGGAGAGTGAGATCAAGAGCAGAAATACAACAACTGTATCAAGTTAGACAAGTGGCCCACCTCATGTAATCTACACTTTGTTAAGTCTACGATATTCTCAGAACAGATTTGTTGCTTTGTCTCAGACTCTTACCGCTCACTCTGTCACGCCGGTGATTTTAACATCACACACACAGGAGTCGTTGATCCTCTGCTGCCTCCATCACTAAGTTCAAATGTCTTATATGTGTATATATATATGTATACATATACACGTATGTATATGTATACATACGTGTATGTATATAGGATCTATACAGTACATACACGATCTAGCCTTCAGTCTAGATCGTGCTCCCTCTCACCTGCGACTCGTCGACGTACACTCTGTCACCATGGTGATTGAAGCAGCTGTAGAGTGTCCCGTCACTGTGGAGGAAAGTCTCAAAGTCCAGAGACACTTCAGCTTCACCCTCAGCTGCGGTTTCCTGAGAACACAGCAGAGACACACAGTCCACATTTTTCTAAACTACTCTTTAGTTAATGTTTTCTTAAAGAAGTTATAATAAGATACGTTTTCACACAGAGGAAACATGACTGATAACACTGAAATGACAGACGCTCCCAGCATGCAGAAAATAGAGACGCAATCTTGCTGTTGACAAGACCTACGCCGTTTTACTTCCCTGGAGTGACGGCAACGTGTCAAAGATGTGGATGCACATTCAACGACACCATTCTACTCTGACAAATGTATTCCACACGCGTTAGCGGTCAAGTCACACCGGGTTTCTCATGGCTCTGCATATGTGAAAAGAGAAATGTTGCTTTGTTTTTAAATTGTGATTTGCAGCACGGACTGTAAGTCTGTTACCTCACAGGGTGGAGGAGATTATTTCTCACAATCATTTATGAAATTAGGGCCCTGGCCCACGGTTGAGATTATTATTTTTCATTGCGATCATCGTTAATGTGCATAAAAGCTCTTGAGATTCAGAGTCCCAAGGCTCTGTAGCGCGTCTAACATAGTTGTTCAGATTTTAAGCCAACTTGGTAAACTTGTTGCTCTCATGAGTCCAAACCAATTACTTATATACTTCCATTGGCTCCGCCCACCCAGAAGTCTACGCATTTGAATAAACTCCTAGCATGTTTGAGCTAGCCACATCAAACTTGACAGATTGATGATCTAGACTTAATAATGTGGTGGTGGAAAATCGTGACCTTGGCGAATCTTTTACAGGCCTAAAAAAACAACAGATACATGATCAACACGTTAAAACTACATTAAATAAATATAAATATAAAACATCATCAGCACCATGAAATATGATAAACTACACAGCACACGTCAAATGAACCTAAATCACCTGAGAACAGCACCGTTTCACTTCACCTTTATATCTGATATTCATTTGATTTAAGTTTACTTAAATATATGCTCACAGTCGTGGCTGCGTTCACGACAGTTTGTGTGACTCTTTCTTCCTCCTCCTCTGCTTGTGTGTCGCTCTCCTCGCTCTGAACCTCAATGGTGTGACAGGCAGGTGTTTCCTCCTCCTCCTCCTCCTGTGCCTGAAAAACACCACAGACAACTTTCTCTTTTTTTCCTTTGTCATCAATGAACAAGATAAAGATCAAGAAATGAAATGTTTACCTGCAGAGTGTCGTTGCTCCATCCTGCAGGTCCAGGTGCAGGTCCAGGTTCAGACTCGCTGCCTTCTGGTCCCTCAGGCCTCGGCAATCCTTCGCTGACCGACGCTCCGCTGCCCATCCTGACACTCACACACACTCACACTCAAAGATGTTGGGTGTGACAGGTGAGAACAGGTGTAACCTGACACACCCACACACACATACACACACACACACACACACACAGAGATGTGTGTGTGGAAGGAGCCAAATCTCCCCCCTAACCCGATGAGTCATGTTCTGTGTGGAAGAGGTTCAGTGGTGAATATGACTCTGTGCTCTCCCTCCTCCTCCACTCTGATGCATGTTAAATATCTGGCAGCAGCTGGCCAGCAGGGGACAGCATCGTCTCATTAAAATGGACTGAGGAAGTGTCGAGACTCACCTGGACACCTGAGTCTGCTGAGGACAACCA
Source organism: Solea senegalensis (assembly GCF_019176455.1). Classification (NCBI taxonomy): domain Eukaryota; kingdom Metazoa; phylum Chordata; class Actinopteri; order Pleuronectiformes; family Soleidae; genus Solea; species Solea senegalensis. Next base: position 898,460 of record NC_058030.1, read on the forward strand.
CAACCAGTGGGTGTGCAACCTGTGGCTCTGGAGCCGCATGTGCCTCTTCAGAGGCTCTGCAGTGGCTCCCTGGAGTGTGTTGTTGTTTTTTGGAGGAAACAAAACTTTTTTTGTCTCATTATGGACGACATACTAAACTATGACTTTTTTATGTTTTATGTCGTCCAAAATGAGATAAAAAAAGTCATAGTTTAGTATTTGGTCCAAAATGAGACAAAAATGTCAGAATTTAGTATGTCGTCCAAAATTTGACAAAAAAGTCATAGTTTACTATGTCGTCCAAAATAAGACAAAAATGTCATAGTTTAGTATGTCGTCCAAAATTTGACAAAAAGTCACAGTTTTGTAGGTCTTCCAAAATCACCCAAAACATGAGGAGTGGGATCCGAACCCGCATTTCTGAGAGAAACTGTTCAAAGGGCAAACCTTTAAACCACTCAGCCAAACTGAAACCATAGAGAGTTTCCTGCATATAAACAACATAATAGACACTACTAAACATAGCATAGTATATCATCCAAAATGTGACGGAAAAGTCATACTTTAGTATGTCGTTCAAATTTAGACAAAAAAGTCATAGTTTAGTATGTCGTCCAAAATGAGACAAAAATGTCATAGTTTAGTATGTCGTCCAAAATGAGACAAAAATGTCATAGTTTAGTATGTCGTCCAAAATTTGACAAAGAAGTCAACGTCATAGTATAGTATGTTGTCCAAAATGAGACAAAAACGTCATAGTATAGTATGTAGTCCAAAATAACTCAAAAAAGTCATAGTATAGTATGTCGTCCAAAATGAGAAAAAATTTCATAGTATAGTATGTCGTCCAAAATGAGACAAAATGTCATAGTGATATTTGACAACATACTATACTATGACTTTTTTTGACCGATTTTGGACGACATACTATACTATGACTTTTTTTGACTGATTTTGGACGACATACTATACTATGACTTTTTTTGACTGATTTTGGACGACATACTATGCTATGACTTTTTTGACTCATTTTGGACGACATACTTTACTATGACATTGTTGACTCATTTTGCACGATATACTATACTATGACTTTTTTGACTCATTTTGTGCCATCTCTGATCGTCTTATAGATTTTATTTGCTGACATCAAGCAACAGTGCCAGTATGTGGCCAAAATACCAAAGGTCACAGTCCTCGTTAGTATAGTGGACAGTATCTCCGCCTGTCACGTGGAAGAGAAGAGAAAATAAACTGTAGGTATACAACATTACTCCTTACTGTGGAGATTGCAACAGTGCTGAGTGGGTGTTTAACAACATTCCTGTATACGACTCAGCGCCGTCAATAAGACAGAAGTCGTTGACCCGATTCGAGCACACTCCTGTAAAATCTCCCACCTCATTAACATATGGAAACAGAAACAAATAAATAAATGTAAACAATTTATTTATTGTTTTATTTTCTTATTTATGCATTTACTTACACAAGTCAGGTTACGTCCTCCATTCAACATGGGCGGCAACTCTACCAAGTGAGCTAACGCCACCTAACCATTCACTTTTTCATCACATTTCGGACGACATACTAACCTATGACTTTTTTGTCATATTTTGGATCATACTTTGACTTTTTTGACTGATTTTGGAAAACATATGATAGTATGACTTTTCGACTGATTTTGGACAACATACTATACTATGACTTTTTTTGACTGATTTTGGACGACATACATGCATCTTGGAGTTACATGTTGTATTTTCCTCCTTAAGTGCTCCATCTCCATTTGTAGGCTGTAAAAATTGCTCATTGAACAAAATATACACAGTTTTCCAGTAAATCTATGATGGTAGATTCCATTGTCCTGAGGGAGAGAACATGTATCAATTACCTTACTTTACTGAGTCTTGGGCCATCATGGAAATACCCGCTATTATTCCTGTATATGGGAAATCACCACCAGAAATGACTATAGATTTTTAAGTTGTTTCTTTGTTTTGTGGATATCTGCTCTCTTGCTGACACTGACCGACCCCCCCTTTACATTGATCCCATGTGATCTGAACAGCTGCATTAGCTTATTTACAACAATCATAATCCGACTGTAAACATGTAAGGCTTTAATGGACTCAGTGAGGAAGTTGTGCTTGGCTAGCGGACGGCATCTCATGACCACACAATGAGCCCATACGCACAAACGAAACATTAAGCCATTCACAATAGGCCATGTGCCCCAATGAATGCCTATAGCGCCTTTTGTCGGGATAAAGGCACCACAAATGAGCTATTGTCTCACTTAACCATTCTAAATCAGGCAAGACCTCAGGGGCATGTTTTCCACACAGTCACCAAGAATGTCTGTTTCTCTGTGCGCACATGTGGTTTTCTGGACGTCCTCAGTGAAGCTGAGGTTTCAGCATGGGGCCTGCGTGACAATGACACCATCTGTGGTGTATCTGCTGACATTTAAACAAGTATACAAGTACATACATTCAAAGCGCATTCAAGCTGTTTTTAGATTATTTTCCTCAGAGACTGATTTGATTTCAGGTGTGTCACCTTTCAACCCTGGCTCACTCTAATACATTTATATGGTATTAGACCTGTTTTTACGCAGTGCTGATTATGTTCAGCAACTTTATTTAAATCAAGCGCTACATTAATAATGGCATTGTAGATGCTAGGAAGTGATTTGGGTGGGTAGTCTGTGTTCAAATGTTTAACTGTCACACCACAGCCTGGAGTTTGCTTCCACAACCCAATCTGTGGTGATGTTTATTCAGCAAAAGCACTTAGGTTGAGATTAAGGAAAAATTGCGGTTTTGGTTCAAATGTAAATAAACATGATGTGTCTAAATTCGCTGAGAACTTTCTTCTGTGTAAAACCACACCACATTTTTTTTTCCTTTTAACCAAACTAAAACCAACTTCTGTTTAAAACAAAATTTTGTTGATATCTTCAGTATTTAAATATTTATGCATATACAATTAATTCTAGTTGACAACATGCCTCCATTTATTTACTAAATACAATTTCTCACAGTTATTTTTCCTTAAAATTGATTTGTTGTTGCAAGTCAGTTGAATATGAACAAATTTCAGGCCCATTTTGCACATGCGTTGTCCACTGTGGAGAGACTGACTATGCGGCTGTTTGACATCCAATATTGAATGAACAAAATACATCTGTTAAAAAGCAATGTGAATACACAGACTGTAAGAAGAACCATGTTTTACTTAAAGGCTAAAGAAGACAGCCAGTAATGTTGTTGCAAAATGCATGCTTACACTTGGACTCATTCAAGTGCAACTGTTCCTGTGAATCTGGCTTGTGCCCTAATATGTATGTACATGTTGGAGCCTGCGTGATAAAGGCATACACTGCCAGGAACAATTAAATCTTTACACTGAGGCAATAAAATGCAAATGTACAAACGGCTGCTTCTGAAACCTGATACAATATATGTCTTAAGGATTGTTACCTCTAGCTAAGGCAGGTGAATGACATTGAGAAAAAAAACAAAAAGAACAAACTTCAGTACTAGAAAGGTAAGGCACCTGAAGGAATCGGGTGTCATTTAAATGACAATAAATAAATTAAAGTGAGTGAACACGTGTATCAGATGAAGGGAAAGTGTAACCGCTGACGACATGCATTCTGTGTGTATGTTGGTTTTTTATGATCACTGCAAATACACGCACACTCACACTCATGCTTGGACATCTCTGTTCAGTTCTCTGCCATCTGCTTGGTGAAGAATTGAAAAGTTCCCATTGTTGTAGTAAAGTTCACAGCAGGATTCTCCCCGAACAAATGAGACCTTATGAATCTTATGAGACCACATGTCGCTGATGTCTATTATCCCGAGGCTATGAGGCACATTGTGAGAAAGCGAAGACAGCCACAAATAAAACCCTGTATCAAAACAAAGTAGACATTCTCATTTGGTCAGCTGGATGGCTGCTGCATGTTTTAAGGACTTGAAGGAGGAGGACATTTTTTTTTTTGAAAGTGCAACAGATGATGTTGACAGAAATACTTAAAATTTTTATGCTGTCTCCCTTTTTCATTTTCCAGCGTTAACCTCAGACTAACAATACACGTTTGATATTTCACAAATCGATGTCAAACTTCGTGGAATTCAGTGAGAATCAAAGCGAGGATCAATCCGAAAGTGAACGTGATTATTTTCTGCGTTTTTGTAGAACCGTCTTGCATGGAGCGGCTCCTGTCCAAGGAATGGAAGGAGCGCGTTGACTGCTTGAACGCCACTGAACTGCTGGCGGAGGTCAAAGGTAAGAGAAGAGAAAACACGCATGTCAGAGCCAGAATCCACATGTGCCACTGCAACTAAATCTACCTACATTAATTCTTAAAGGAAAGTCCTCAGCAGTGCTATAATTCTCTCCATCTTGCATACTTTCAGCACATTTTAGCCTATAAAACCAGGCCTACCTGTCACTTGACCCATTCCAGGATTTGACTCGCATTCATCCAGTTACAAGCCCAATTCCTTTTCTCTCGATAAATTGTGTGTGTGTGTGTGTGTGTGAGGCACGAGGCTTCACACGCTCCAATATTTTTTCTGTGTCAGAAAGTAGCACTTGTGAGGGGATAAAATGCATGTCATCCTTTCAAAGGGAAAGAGGAAGAAAATGACAGAAAAATATGATAGAAGCAGTGGAATATGATTTATTTAAAAAATAAAAACAAATATTAATACAATAAATTCTTCTTGAATTTTGTAAACTAATATTTGAGAGAATTGCTCATTTATATTTTCTTTTCATGACTTTTTAAGCTTTTGTAAATATAAATATTTTATATTATATTATTATTATTTTTTTTTTAAACGTTGCATTACAATAGATACTAGACTTAGAAATCTGGGTATTTTGTAGTTGTGAAATGTTTTAAATAAAAATAATATGGGCAAAATGCTGTCATTTTCAGAGAATTGTCTCTATGTTGCCTTACAGTAAGACCTCGCTTTCCTCCCACAGTTCAAAAACATGCAGTGTGACTGCAGGCTGTGAATGTGAGTGTGAATGGTTGTTCATCTCTGTATGTTTGCCCTACAATGGACTGGCAACCTGTCCAGGGTGTACCCTGCCTTTCACCCTGTGTCAGCTGGGATTGGCTCCAGCTCCACCTCCCCGTGACCCTCATGTGGAGGATAAAGCGGTAGAAAATGAATGAAAGATTTCTATTTCATGACTTTGTCTCCAGTAATGTCAGTAATGTAATGTAATGTTTTTTTTAAAGCAATGCCTTTGTGAAAAATGCCATAACACAATGTGACTAATGTAGCCTTGACTTATTATAGTCACTGATTTGGACACTAAATGAAAGAGCTTCAAAGCAAAAATTGACACTTTAACATGGAGAAATGATTTCCATCCCCTGAGCTCCAGCATGTTTGTTTGTGATCATCGCCCAATGAAATGAGAGCACACACGCACACACACGCACACGCGCTTACACACACACACACACACTTAGCTAATCACTTGCTCAGAGTCAGTGTGGCTTTGTATGTCCAGCTAAATACAGGAATGAACAACAAGTTGATACTCAACTTCATGTGACTTTTATTTCAAATTTTAAATAAAATGTATGTATTGTATGTATGTAATTTCCATTCAAGACGTTTATTATCATTTTTTTTAATTATTATTATTAACACGTTATTTTACTTTATTTTATCAGCTGATGAAAAAAACATTTGCAACTTTTTAAAACCACATGTGAAAAATGTGTCACTTTATAAATTTATATTTATTTATCTTGTGCTTTTTACTTTGATCATCATATGATATTTGACATTCTTTAAGAAAATACTGTATAAAAAATATCACCCTGATTTCTCCTGATGTCCATGATCTCACTTGAATAAGAGAATTCATAACAAAGATAACATTAAATGAAGTGATCATCTCCTGATGCCCACTTACAGACGTTAGCATATTTCATATCCTCTCTGTACATTAGTAATATAAAATAAATTATAATGTATTCCTGATAAACACTCAGATGATCACTGGTAGAATATGCAGATGTTGCTGATGAAAAAAGTAAACGTGAAAGGCAACGAACAGGCAGTAAAAACTGCAATAAGAACAACGCAGCAAAGAGCCAAATTTTCAGTTTCTTGTATGTTTGCTGAAGACACTGTACATGAATATAGCATGTATCAACACATGCACATGCTCTTCACACGTCAACACACACACACCTCCAGCTGCATCGTGATCAAATGCTCTAAATGAATTAAAGCATTAAAATCTGTTATTCTTTGATTCAAATGAAATTAAGTCTGGTCTCACTGACCTAAATAGACTCAACCATTGCTCTGTGTCTTCTCACACAACGACTTGTTCTGTTGTAGCTATTTTCATGGTGAAGATAATCAATGTCCCCTTTTCCAACTGAAAAAAATAAATAACCAATCACACATGCATTTTGATGGGGGTATAATTGTTCTATTTTTAATGCTTACCTATTCAAGGTAGGTTTGTGAGTTCAATGTCCAGATTGATTCACACACACACACACACGCGCACGCCTGCACTCCTCTGCTGCAGCAGACGTTTATACTACACCAACAGTGCCATTGTGGGAACCAGGTGACATTTGAACATTTTGTATTACATTTCATAATCTTACATATATATATAATATATACATATATATGTATATATATATAATATATATAGGAAGATGCATAACAATTGTTAAAGAGAACCACCAACTCTTATAAACTGTATGTATCATACGTTACAGCAGTAACGCATGTGTGCTAAGGTTAACAATGTGACAAATTATATGTATAAAACAAAAAGTAGATACAAAAGCAACTCCTTTAAATGTCATGTATTCTGAATATGTTTTTTCGTGTTGAAACTTTCTAAAACTACCACTAAATTTGGTGAATGCAGAAAAGAACGGATGTATTGGAAATGTTTGTGTTTCTAACGTCAGACGAGCTGGTTTATCTGTCAGCAGTGTCGAGAGACAGGCATCTTATCTATCTTTGTTTTATATATATGCTTTCATTGATGTGGGGGATGAACGTTGTTCAGCCTGAATGTACACAGATTAAGCTTGATACTATATGTATATATATATATATATACATATATGTGTACCCAGACATTGTTTTTGTTGGCGCATGTGGTCTGACAGGAAGATGACACGGCAAGTACTGTAGTGTCAGCGACTCTTCAGTTTAACAACCCTATGCGTGCTGAAAATGATTGACACATTCACAGTAGCTTGACGTGTGCTGTTGTAAACACAGACTGATGAAGTTAAATAGAGTGAAATGACAAAGAGAAAAGAGAATAAAACCAAATTCAAACGCACACACATACTATTCAGCTGTTGAGATACAAACAGTGCTACAGACAGATGAATAAAAATTGAATAAAAAAACCCATGATATGGTATGATCAGGAGCACCAACCTAATGCAGAAGTAAGAGTTCTGACATTGTGCCGCAGAGACCTAGATCATCGTGTGATCATTCAAGCAGACAACAGTGAAAACCGTTAATGGCTTTCTGTTTTGACTGTTGCCCCCAGCAGGTGTTGGGAATGATCCTGATAAATGGAAAATATCTGACATAGTTATTGATGCCAGAGGTGCTGAAGGAACACAGAACTCCTAATCCACAGAGATGAATCATGGTGCCAATTTCACAACGGACTTCACTTCAAAATAAGAATGGAAATAATGAGAAGAAGTATGCGTGTGTATGTGTTTCTGAGACACGACAGGATTATATAGTATCCATCCATATAAGAAGACTAAGGGCCTGGCCCTGTCAGCACGGAAACAACCCTGCATAGGTTTTTCTTTTTTTTAAAGTAGGTTGTCCCTATCCTCGTCGTCGCCATCATAAAATAGGGGGAGGAGATAACAAAAAACAATTTTTACAGACACTATTTTTACTTGAATACATATTACGGATTAGTGAGTGTTCTGCACACGGTCAGCTGCACTGAACATCCACAGCTCGTTCTTGTCTGTGACTGTGTGTCTGTGTGGTCACAGTGTTTCTCTCTTCCTCTCTGTGTCTACAGTGAGACCGACTCTCTGCCCGCTGTAAATAGAGTTCGATGAAGCTCACTCGTGCGGCAGAACTGAACATTTCAACTAGTTAAGGTTATGCCAGAAAGTCACTTAAAAAAAAAAAAAAAGTCGCCAGAGGTCTGAAAAATCTCTAAGTTGTCATCACTGTTGTTTGGTGTGTTTGCTTTATGATCGCTTATATTTTATTTCTAATATTTCCTTCCTTTCTCCTGGCTTGGTTCATTCTTTCTCTGTTTTGTTGTGTAGCAGCATTACAGTGTCTCTTACAGGCCTTTTGAGACGTTTTGGGGCATTTTCTGAAACAATGCCATGTGTACGGCAAAGACAAAGAAAAAGATTCCGTTTCTATGTGGATATGGGGCCTAAACTGGTCAAGGGGGCTTGAGGTGACTGAAAGGGTGATAAAATGACAAGAGAAGAGAAGGAGTAGTGGAGGAGGTGACTGAGAGAGCTTGTGAGAAAAGGGCAGGGGGGATACAAAAGGATGTGAGGCTAAGGGATAGTGGGAAGGATGAAAAGTTGAGAAAAAGTAAAAGAAGCAAATGAAATGGGAAGAAGGAGAGGAGAGGAGAGGGAATCTGGACTTGGAAGTACAGTAACTGATGGGGGGTTGTTTGGGGAAAACTGAAAAAAAGAAATAATGAAAGCATGGAAAAAAGGGACAAGAACAGGAGAATGTTGCCTTTGATACAGGGGTGCTGAGGGGCAATCTGTGTGTGTGTGTGTGTGTGGGTGGGGGGTGAGAGGATCTGGGGTACAATAGGGCCCTGACAAGACTACAATGGAGACTCTGTTAGTATGCAGGTAGTGTTGGGGCCACCCTGCAGTCTCCCTTCATGGCCCCAGGGCAAGACCTTACACACATGCACATGTGCACATACACACACACACAAGCAAAAAGTTCAAAACAAGGTAAACTTAACTGTGGAAGTGTGTGAGTTCATGTCCCACACATTCATGCATTGCACTCACACATGCGTGTGCACACGCACGCACACATGCACATCCACCAAGAACACAATGAACTTGCATCTTTGTTCCCCATTCACAGAGAAGAATCAAGAAAATGTTGACCATGAGTGATAAAGACTCACTAAACAAGAATAATCACATCCAATAGCAACAACAGCTGTTGCTACAGAGTCAGGCAATGTTGTCTATAATTAATATAAATTATCCAAATGGTTGAACTCGTATGAATACAGCATATACACAATATGGTGATGAAACTGTGAGATGTTGCTGTGGTGAAAATGTAAAGAATGTTTTTATATCTCAAAGGAGAGAGTGGAGGTCAATCAATGTTCTAGTTGCCTTGCTGTCAGTGCCTCTTGTGACACCTCACACATAATCTAGTAACTGGACAGTCTCACTGGTGCTGGTCCCAAGAATGTCTAAATCATAAAACTGACAAAAAGTGTGTGACAGCCACTTATTTTAAAAGGATAAGTCAAACTGATTTTATTGTTCTCGAGAGCAGACACTAGGTTATAAACACTGACGGCATGTAGAGACAAGGCAGAAAATAATAAGTAGTAAGATGTAACTACAAGCCAGATTTATGGGAATCTGGGAATGAGGGTTTTCACTTGGCCAAACATGTGTGCAGACATTTGTTAAAAATGCCTTCTGCTGTGGGGATTTTGTATTAATGAGAAAATGTCCAACGCATCACAAACTGAAGGAGAAAACTTGCACCTTCTTGTAAAATCTATAAACTGTTCTAATTTCATGTCCAGGTACACCAGAGTCCCTGGAGGAGAAGGAGCACCAACTTTCCACCATGATCAGCCAGCTGATCAATCTGAGAGAGCAGCTCCTTGCCGCCCATGATGAGCAGAAAAAGATGGCCGCCTCACAGCTGGAGAAGCAGAGACAACAGATGGAGCTGGCCAGGCAGCAGCAGGAGCAGGTAGACGGGCCTGGATGATGTTTGTGTCGCTGATTGCAAATGTAGAATATGAAAGAGTTATGCAAAGAGCAAAGAGAGAAGTGCACATACACGAGAGCCTTCTCCACAGAAAATCCTTTTAGCAGCTGTACGTGGCTTCACTTAAGGAAAAAATAGGTGCTCAGACAGATGTCAAGGAGACAAAAAAGAACTCTATTATTATGTTCTGCAGACCAATCCCCTAGATCACTGTGAACTATTGACCATTGTCACGACTGGATTCACCTCCAAATCACAGAATCAAATCAGTCTCATTACTTGTAAGCAGTTAATGTGAAGCATTGTGTTCTTGTGAACTGCTGCTGTCTGTTGTGTTCGACACATTTGAACACTGACACTTTCTCTCTGCTCTGGTGACGCTGTAGGCCACAGGAGACAAAAGTTTACTTTCAAAATAAAGTTTGTTAAATGTCTGACAAATATGTAAAGATAATATTTTGGCCATTCCACTAATGTTCCCTTTCTTGTTCGTTTTTGTTTTGATGATTTTTCCGTTTTCCTGGTGAAGGTGGTTCATAAAGACAGACTTTAAAACTGACTGAAATGATGGTCAACAACAACAACAAAAAACAAACAAACCTGATATTATGTTTTCGACGTTTGTGACTTTAAAAGTTGAAGCATGCCTTCAGTTGTCGGAGAAAGATAGTAGGAGTAAAAAGCATGTGACGGGGAAAAAAAGAGTGAGAGAGGTGTCTAGGTGAGCTGCTCTTTGTTTTCGCTCTTTGCCGACATGTTACTGTAGGTCGGCATACGACAGGCTCTGTTTGGACAAGTACATACCTCACATCACAACACATTCCACTTTTCATGGCTTTACAAAGGACCTGGGAAGATGTAGAGGGTGAAAAGAAAGACAGATTCCAATATCAGCCAGTCATTTAGCTGTTGAGACTTGATAGGGTAATGCCCTACAGACAAACCCCGAGAAATCTGCCTTTAATGAAATATGACATGTGTGCAAATGGGGCGCCGCCTCCCATTCAGCAGCCTGTAATTACATTTCAGAATAAATATACTAAACGACTCCTCAAGAAAAAAAGAGAGAGGCAGCTGCTTTACTTTTCTGGCTGTGAGTGGGCAGAATCAAATAGTCGTCACGTTACCCCTTTAAAGATTTTAATTTCTCATGACTGGCCCGGTCTCCCAACTAAACCCTTGTATTTCTTTGCAAGTATTTTTCCCCTCACATCAAAACAAAGGAAGATATAAGTGTGATTAACCCCCCCACCCCCCCCTCTCTTGGTGATGAGTGTTTATGGGTGCTGGATGTTTCTGGTTGGCTTAGTAAACATGTCAGTCTAACAGGTTTATTGTGAGTTAAGAGATTTGCATTGGAACTTTTCACACTGCTTATTGCATTAATTAGCTGTACCATCAGTCACACCAACGTCTATCTCGGAGAGCAGACGTTTCTGTATGACTGCACTGCAATAACACACATGCTCTCAGGTTCACAGCTTAGGTCCATTCTGTGGTTAGTCTCAGGCAACAAATCAATTGGGCTGAGCTGAGAGAGAGATTGTGGTTTTTATATAAACATAAGTAAACAGGTGGCGTCTGAGGTCACAGTGGACTTTTTTCTTTGTTTTTACTCAAACCACAATCTTTCCCTTAAAGCAAGTGCTGTATGTAAACATAACCATAAAAGCTATATCTGTAAAAGTCATGCTAGAGTCACTACAGATGTATATTGTTCTTGATGATTGAATGCTTTTTTGTTGGAAAACACATCTCTATCATATAAAATATGCACATTTACACATTGACTCCATTATGTTATTATTATTATTATTATTATTGTTATTGTTATTTTTATTATTATTATTATTATTATTAGACAACATACATCAGTTGCTTTTCCTTCTTGTTGATGAAGTTTAACATACAGAAACATAATTGTAGGAGGCAGAGTTGGTTAGCGTGAGGAGATCGCAATCTGAGGTCAAACAGACTCCTTTGACCTCTGTAGTTCAGCCTTCAGGACAGTTAGTGGTCTTGAGCAATGATCCAGCTCTACTCTTCTCATTCTGTGCTGTTTTATTCCAAACGCCCTGCTTCTGTTTTTGACCGATGTTCACCAAAGATTAGTCAGGTTTCGTAATGACATAGATTGGCTGGAATTCAGGAGCAGTTTCTTGGAGCAATAACTTCCCACAGATCACTGAGGTTCATCAAAGCTATGAAAAAAGCATCGAGTGGTCAGCAAAGTGTCTGGCCTCTAAACAACTTTGTTTTTTTGGCTTTAATGTGTCATTGTGATGTTGAAATTGATTGCACAGTGTAATGGCAGTAGAAATATACACCATATGCATTTACATCGATCCTCTAGAAAATCACTGTCTTGGTCACTGGGACTGAGCTTTCATCCAGTATGTTGTCAATCCCCTGTTAATTAAAAAATATTCTAGTAAACAGTGATTTTTGTTGGGTTAAACATTTTTGTTTGATTTTCACTCAGCTTTTCGATGATTGACACTGTAAAATATAATTCTGGATTATTTACAAAATGAGGAAATAAAACAGCAGGTTGCCAAAAAATAAAACATACCCACAATGAGTCCCTCTCATCATATCCAAATTATGAAGCACAAGTATACAAATAATCAACCTTGTCTTCTCATAACCTGCTATTTTGTGTCCATGCAGATTGCCAGACAACAGCAGCAGCTCGTGCAGCAGCAGCAAAAGATAAACATTCTCCAGCAACAGATCCAGGTTAGTTGACTGACATGCACGCATGCACATTCTTTACATTTTTCAGCTTACGACTTCTGCCCCTTACTGACTCCCCTTATTTCTTCCGCATCATCCCTTAATTTCGTCCTCTGTCTGGATGATCCAAGTGTTGTCTTCCTTTACTATTGAGTCATTTGTTATTGGAAAGTTACATTTACAAAAGTGGTTGTGAACATTTCCTTTATGTTTTGCCCTCAATCGATAAATGACAGGGACCCAGTAATTGTCCCGTATCATTTGCTGAATTGTTTACATTTGCATCGATCACTTTGTGATCAATACTGCAGCCTCCGCTGGGCTTTCTCCTTTCAATTTATTGCCATATGTTTCCTCTCCTCTGCCTAACTTGAACCACCCTGTTACTCTTTCATAGTAATTGCTTTCTTTTGCCTTAACATACACCTCTTCCTCTTAGTTCAGCAGTGTCATGTTTCCTATTTACTTTATTACAATCAAATAAAAAACACATTTGACTACTAAGGGGATAGATAGAAAACAGCCCTGGTGAAAAGCTCTATTGATTTCTCCTTTTCTTATTTCTACACGTGTGTCACTGAGCCACCTGATGCACTGATTTTTATGATCACTAGACTGTATACAGTATACATACGTAGTCACCAAGAAATTGCCACCAGCTGTGACCAAATGCTGGTAAATTTGCAGACTATTTGTAGCTGATAGCCATGTGGGAAGTTAGCCATCTTGTACTTTATTGGTTTATTTCTAAGTGGTTGGATTGCTGCTGAATTAAATCAAATTGTGTGACAATCAGAGTCCACGTGCTCTTGTTGTTTTTTTCCCCAGTCCCTCCCCATACTTTGTTTTTATCCCCCTGTGATTCCAAGCTTTTGGATCTCACGATGCTCCGAGGGTGCGATGCCGTTAACGAGGACTGGTTTATTCCCACCCCCTACTTCTCCCTTTTTTATTATGAGGCCCCACCCTCTGATCTTAATAAAGCTCGGATTGGACTTCATTAGGCTGCTGTGCCCCAGGGGAGAACAAGACCACAAAAAAACAGCTCTTACAGGGATCCTCTTCCAAGCTGCGAAGCATGGATACTGTGTCATATTTGGTTTTCAGGATGAAGGGATATGCAGCAGAGCAGCATATTATTATGTAGAGCTACAGAGGCATGTGCTGTAAATTCAGGTGATATATATATATATATGCACATAATAGATATATAGATATATTATATCACAGCTGGATGTGTGCAGACTGCTGGTAATTTAAGTTATTTCTTTAAAACAATAACATTTCTTGGCAAACAAACCAAGCTTAGTACGAAGCATATGGTCTATCTACTGTACAGAGGTTTAGAATTATTATGGCTAAGCTCCAGGGCTTAGTCACTGGGGTATGGGCTGTTTACGCTGTGTCGGATGTGTGTTGGCCTTAAACACAGGCAGCGCCGCACCAGTCTGTTTCCACTTATCAAATCCAGACCTGAGCTCCTCTCAGGCCAATACTCTAAGGAGCTGACCAAATGCTATGCTACTGTTTCAGCTGAAAAGAATCGGCCTCAGTGGTAAAACCACTTTTTAGAAGTGCCAGTTGTTGTTCACATCTCCATTTGAAACACTAAATGTTGTCCAGATGGAAAAAATAAGAAACCATGAAAAAGTTTTTGCTTAAAAAATGGAATAGTTGCAACTCCCTGTTGTGCGCTATAAATTGTGAAAGTTTTATAGCGCAGCATTAATATGTGATAAACTGAAGCTTATCTGTGTCTGATTTATGAATGGAGACAATGAAAACCCAGTGGGACACTGGCTTTAACCCATTTTTCCATTTCTCCCTCTTGCCGTTCCTAGTTTCCTCTCTGTGCATGGATGGTGTCAGCGTGGTTGTCAACGAGTGCAATGTTGTTGGGGGAAGCAGAGTTCAAAGTGACCCAGGTTTCCTGTCATGTGGTTTTAAATGGTGTGGAGAGCCAGCGGGGGATGTCCACAGGTTAAAGAAATGCTTCCGAAGGCCCCTTTGTGATAGATATCATTAACCGTGTGCAATGTAATGAATCATCAGACGAACAGACAAACTAAATATTTACACACGCACACAGTCTCACAACTATACGATACTGATAATTAATCCTGACTAGATTAAATGAATCCATAAATGCAGACATTGATGTACAGACACACACACACACACACACACACACAGTGGTGGTGGGCCCTTTGTGTACCGTAAGCAGAGCAGCCCAGCCTGGTGGCTGACAGACATGTGTCTTTGTTAAGTCAGTTCCTATAATGGCTCTCATATGTGGCCCATTTCCTTTGGGCCCACAAAGGCACAGGCCCTAACCGCACCGCCCGGTTCCTAGCTAACGGGCTAATTAATGACTGCAAAGCCACACTCCTCCTCCTCCTTGTCCCTCTCTCTGTTCTTCATTTATAACTCCTCTGGCTCCTCCTTTGTCTGCCCTCCTCTGTTCTCCTCGAGTTCTTGCTCCTTGAGTGTTGTTTTCTTATTGTTTTTATTTTTCTCTTCAATCCTTTTGTACCATTTTGCTGCGCGGATGACGTAGTCAGTGGCCTGCTCCATACTGTCAGTGCAGTCTGAAAAGCCAATGATCGACTGTTGAATGACTAACTCAAGTATGTTTGACCAGCATTTTTAATCTGTGCGTCAGAATCTCAGTCATCTTGCCGATGAACTGCCAGGGGTAATTCCCTGATAAATGACAGTTCATGTCATCACAGTCTCAAGTAAACACTCGAGCTTTTCCCTTGTCAATAAAACGCTGACGTTAGATGGGGCTCTGAGTCGTTGGGGTTGCTGAAACTTTGTTAATACAAATAGACACAACACATTAATCCACCCATATACACAAGCATGCACAAATACACACTCACACAAATGCATAAGAACTAATGGAGCACACAAATGGCAATTAGATAGACAGGCGGCCACTATGTCAGCAAATACAGCTCCAGACACAATGACTCGGAAAGCCATGGAAGGACCATAACGTCGATTGGACTCACCAACTATGGAGAATGGCTAACTCTTGACTTTATAATGGCCATAACTGCGGTGTATTAACCTGTGTGTTAGCCTATGGGAAATTCTCTGAGCATAGTGGAATTCTGTGAGCTTCAATTAAAATCACCTCTAGTGTCGAGAGAAATGTGATTATTTCATGGTGTATTGTGTCCTTAAAGCTGTAAAAAGCAAATTCTAGCCACTACAAGTCTCACAGAGAGACACTAAAATGACCAGTCAAGTTTGTATGGCTAATAGACAAAGTTTAACGTCCACCGTGCAAGAATTTTTGACATCTAATGGTGAGACTGTAGACTGTAACAAGCACTTCTCTCCTTCTCAAGTGTGTCAGGGAACTGTACGGTGGCGTTTGCATGCTAGAAAGGCTGTTGTTCATCTCTGTTGTTAAAATGCAAAACACATGCTCTAGTTGATTTGTCTGCTCGAGCTGCTGTAGAAACATGGCAGACGACAGCCTCCGTAAAGCAAGGCCCTTCCTTAAAGTACACATTGAAAGCTTAGTGACTGTCCGACCCTAGCATTTCATGACACACAATCCTGGGGTCATGATGTTGAAGAATGTGTGTTTACTTAGCAAGATAATTATAACAAATTGAATTGTAAATGATCACAGTGCCATTTCAAACAAAGTAATATAAATATTCCAGCTTGTTTGCTGCCAATCTTGGAGCTGATTGTCCATCATCTGATGATGAATCAGTGTTAGAAGCAAATATTTCATCAGCTTCCAGTGTAGATAGCGGATATCCGAACAAGACTCATCTATCATCTGTACACCGTACATGGTTTACAGCCTGTCGAGTAACGCGAGGAGCAAGAATGGAGTTGCAGTTGTGATCTGATTTTAAAACGCCAATGCATTTTCACACACCACAGCATGCTCAAACATGACTGGTTCAATTAGAAACCAAATCTTGGTCCTCACATACAGATTCTGCACATTCAAATCAAGGATCTGGTAACAGTTTTTGGTTCGATGCAAATTGTATCTTATAAATCTTGAGTGCTGAGTGAACTGTGAGAGTAGATGAAAGATGTATGACATAAAATGAAGGTACTATCACTCACAAGTTACTGTGTAACAATAAAATTGGACTGTTGTTAGGTTCTGGAGACAATAGAAGGAGATTTTGTTTGGATCTGTGATACCAAGTCTTATCTTTGTGGTATTTATGTGCAGATATGTGTACACATCATATTGCACCTGGAATGTCATTTATGTGATCAGTGATTTCTTCATTTTTTGTTGTTCTGTATTTATTTGTCTATCAACAAGTCACCGGAGTATTTATCTTTTTCCTTTTCAATTTGGCAATATAATTGAATGAATTGACATATTATTACCTTGTGTGTGTCACAAAATCAAGTGACACTGTGTGCGCGTACCTGCCAACTGCACAACCAGACAGTTCTTTTATTCTCCTCTCTCCTTTTCAAACACATCAACATAAAGACACACCACGTTTGTACTCATTGGCCCCAGACCCCAGTGCCCATACACAAGAGGAACATTAATTCAGAGTCTGTGTCTGCACTTGTACACATGTTCCTTGTGCCTAGGTGTGTATGTCGATGTGTCTGGTGGGCAGTTAGAGGAAGGGGGCCTTGTGTTTTCTTAGGGGCTGAGCAGAGCAGGGCCCCCGCAACACCAACTTCATCAGTCCATTCATCCAACCCCCCCCCTCCCCTTGGTAAAAGGAGATCTTTGTGTGTTTGTGCTAGTGAAGCAGCCCCAGTCAGTCCCAGTGTTCCCACAGGAATACAATGAATGGGAGCATTTTGTCCTACTCTATAACATCCCCCTCCGCCTTCTTCTTCTTTTCTTCTTTTTTAACCACGGACACACAGACTTGTTTTTTTCTATCTTTATTCTCCTTTCAACATGTCACAAGACGTCAGGACACTTTTTGGTGTGTGTGTGTGTGTGTGTGAGAAAAAGCTGGTCAGGTGATGAACCCATGTAAGTGCACGCTTACTCCACAAAGGAAACTGTGAATA
This sequence comes from Solea senegalensis, assembly GCF_019176455.1. Classification (NCBI taxonomy): domain Eukaryota; kingdom Metazoa; phylum Chordata; class Actinopteri; order Pleuronectiformes; family Soleidae; genus Solea; species Solea senegalensis. Next base: position 916,234 of record NC_058030.1, read on the forward strand.
AGACATAAGCATGGGCACATGCACATGCACGCACACGCAAACACACAATCTAAGCTTGACTTTGACCCGAGAACAGACCTTTGATGAAGTGAAGACTTAGTCCTTGTCAAGAAGGAAAGACAAGATGAGACAGACACACTTGAGGGATCCCTGTGGATTTTGTTTGTTTTACAGACTTGATTTTGTAGCACTTAAGGTACATGATTTAGATTTATGTGCAGCTAATCTCTGTGTAGACCTGGTATTAACATCCATCTGTCGTGGTCTGATCAGAAAGCTTCTTCAGATCTGATAACAAAACACAAACACTTTTGAAAGTGGTTTTGGAGGTAGATGTGGCCACATTCTTAGACATGCATGAACGCAGGACACATAACAAAACGACCTCGTCTGCTGACATCCTCTGACCTGCTGAGTATTTTTACACTAATCAGTGCCCGTACGTTGATTAATTTGTTGCAACCCCCGCAATATTAGCACTGGTCACCACGTGATTTATTTTTCTCATGGTTAAATTGTGTTTTTTGTTACAGCAGCATGTGTAGTACTATGTCTCACTCAGTTCCTCCAGAGCTGTTATACTTTTACTGTTACTTTTACTAACTATTATTTCTCGTCTCCCTCACCTTGTTTCTCCTTCACTACTTTTCTCACGTCAATGAAACGTTAATCTTAACAATCAACCAGTTAAGCAAATGCACAACTCCATTGCTCTCTCTCTCACTTGCACACACACACACACACATGCACACACATGTATATGCGCACACATCCCAGTGGACAGTCATCTTAATTCAGCAGTGTAACTACACAGTACAAATGCAGGGAAATACTGTAACCATTCAACATGCTGATTGTGTAAATTTGGCCTCTAACGACAAACTGTCCCAGGAGGAAAGGGGGGGAGGAGGAGGAGGAGAGCAAGTGGTTAATGAATTGGTAGTAAAGGAGATGAATGGATGTAGACAACACTGAGCGGAAGAAATAGAAAGAGAAGGAGAAATGCCTCATGAAGAAATGAAGACAAAAAGAAATTATAAAGGACTGAGAGAGGAAAAGAGGGGGCGAAGACTGAAGAACAGAGCAGTGGGGAAAAGCAAGACTGTCAAGAACAGCAAAACAGCACGTAGTAGCTGTAACGTCATTATACCTGTAAATGTGCCAACCAGCTGCCACATAATTGAGAATTCATTTTCAAAGAAGTCATGTTAAAGATGTTAACCTTCAACATTCTGAAAAGCTGTAATATCTTCTTAACCTAACCAGCGAAAGAAAACAAACAAAACAGAGACAAGGAAGGGAGACATGAAGGGGGAAAGAGACAAACAATTTTATAACATGGAGAGAAAAGGATAAGATAAAGGGAGAGATAGAAGGAAAGAGAGTGAGGCAGTCCAGTGGTTAAAGCAGCCAGCCTTAAAACATTCCCGCAGGCTCATCTTTGATATGCTGTCTTCAGTTGGAGCCCACAGTGCCTTAATTCAGTTGAACCCACAGTTTTAAGAGTCTTTCAAGCTGACATGAAAGACTCTGTGTTGTTTTAAAGGCATTTTGCTCAACATTCATACACTTGTCTCTCAAGAATAAACATCTTTATTTGTTGTTTGGTCTCTGGTCTTTAACTTTGTCTCTTCGACACAGTTGCTGCTGTTGTTGTTGTTGTTTTTATTGGTTCTTGTCTTGTGCCTTCTTTTCCTTTTGCTGTATCATTTGCAGTAATTTTATGTACGCACCTTAGTGACTTTATATCTCTTTTTGCTCTCCGTAGAATGTATCACCATGCCCTCTTCACTTTCTATGCATTTTCCATTTGTTCATTTTGTCTATACTTTCGTTCTTTAACCTTTCTCCATTGTTTAGTTTATTTTCTTTCTTATAAAGTTTAGAAGAAAGAAATTAAAGATAGTTTAGAATCTAAACAATCATTCATTTTAATCCATAGATATTTCACACTAATCTTTCATTTCAGTTTCTTTGTCTGTCACTCTGCCTCTTACAGTTGATTGTCTATGTCACATAAATGCAGTATATGTTTATTCTCACATCTCTCTTTCTCTCCTTTCTTCTTCTTGTTCCTCTTCTTTGCCACTCTTTCTCTCAGGTCCAGGGTCACATGCCTCCGCTGATGATCCCACTGTTTCCTCATGACCAGAGGTCCTTGGCTGCTGCTGCTGCTGCACAGCAAGGTTTCCTCTTCCCACCAGGCATGTCCTACAAGCCAGGTAAACACACACACACACACACACACACACACACATGCACAGTCATGCACACATGCACACAAACATTGGAATCCCAGTCTATGTTAATGAGGTGTGTCAGGTGAGGAATGTTCTGGAAATGAGTGGAGAGATTTATAATCCCCGCTTGTTTCACATCAGGAACAATACATTGGACACAGCTAGGAGTGGAATGTCTTTTTTTATGGTGTGTTGAAAACACGTCAGTTGCACAACACATCTGCAACTTGGCATTTCACACTTTCTCACACTCGGACAGACACACACGGGAACACACATGCCCACACTCTCAAGCATGTCCTCCTGCCTCTCACAGCCATTACATTGTACACACAAGTGTGATGCACACACGATGCGTGATACACAACCGTTTGCACAGCAGCCACGGCATAAAACGTCTTCTTTCTTCTTTTCTCCTATTTGCTCGCACATTCCAGTCTTCCATACATTCCTCTAGGTGCTTGCCTGATATTGCACCGCACTGATCATCCATACTTCATACGGGAAAATCAGTTTATTCCCACAGCATCAGCAGCCAGTCCCATGAGAGAGTCGAGAAATTCAGAAATGAAGGAAAGGATTAAGAAGCCATTATTGTGCGCTCTCCTTTGACTTTGGCCTGCTTTCAACAAAGGCTCGGACATGGAAAGTCTTTTAGGGACAAACAGTAGGGGGGTACACGCGATGCTTGTATATGAAATTATGAGTGCGACACAATGTGAGAGCTCTGCATTGAAACTCTGCTCAGCCTGGTCTCAAGTACCCATGTGCACTGACAATGAGAGTTAGTAACCTTCAAAATAAAATGCTTGCAACCCCTCATGTTTCATTTGACATGAATAAAAACATAAGCGGTAATGGGAAGGAGACAAAGAGGGAGCTGGAGTGAGACAGAGAGACAGACAGACACACAGATGCAAGTAAAAAGTGGGTTTGTTCTTGTGCAGTTAACTGTCCCTCCCCCCCTTTACAATATGTGTTGTTTTCGTTGTTCAGCAGGTGATAATTATCCCATGCAGTTCATTCCATCTTCAATGGCAGCTGCAGCAGCATCTGGACTCAGCCCATTACAACTACAGGTAAGACTGAAACACCTGGTCTCCTGGAAATGAATCAGCACCTCACTTGGATTCACATCTCAACTCCTGAAAACTTTGTTCAAATTGAATTACTTTTATTATTACTTTAATGTATTTGTCTGTCTTGGCAGAACATTCTCACTAACCATGGCTGCACTTCCACAAATTGCTTTTGTCAAAGATATAACTCAGCCAGCATTGTTGTATTTATAGTAGAATGAACAGAAGTGTGTTTTGTGTTCTTATGCTGTTGTTGTCATGGCGCCGGGGTCACTCTTTGTCAGAGCAAATGCCAGCAAAGCAAACTAAAGAAGTGCCTCTTCAATATTGACGATGAAAACTTGAGTGGTTGTTTCACAACAAAATAAACAAATGCAGAAAAGATGAACAGCAGCAAGAACAAAGAACAATGTTGAGGATTTGTACATTTAGAAAGTACATATCATTCTAATCCCGAGGGTGTAACCGGCACGCCAGAACCCAAGACAATTGTGCAGAAGTGGAAAGATAAATAGAAAAAGACACTTGCAAACTAAATGCAGCTCATATTCAATCTATCCTTCACCTGAGTTCAAGCGTGGAAAAAAACCTTCACTTTTTTTTCATACCCCATCATAACCCTGTTCTGAACGCCTCCCCCCTCTCTGTTATAGACAGAAAGAAAATTAATAATTTGATCACGAAGAGAGAAGAAACGAGAGACCAAGGCTATTACGAACCATGTTGTGTGTATTTTACCTATGAAACGCCTATATATATATAAAAGAAGAAGAACACACAGTTGAATAAGGTAGTGCCACTGCCAAGGAAAACAATATTTCAACAACAGGAAATTTAAAAAAGCAACACGGCACCATTTGAATGATATGTAATCTCCAAAAAAGTGCACATACTCAGCCGCAATGATATTAAATGGAAAGAATAAGCTGTTCCTAAAATAGTACATGTCCTGCAGCTTTTATGTATTTTATCACTTTGCTTCTTTTAACAACTTATCGACATTATCAGGTGCTCTATGCTACAGTATATGTTCATAAATACCCCCCAAAACAATACTTGGATACTTTATGAGAGCTAAGTGAATGGGCAGTACAAGTAGACGCTGGAACAATCACAGCGTGCTTTAACTAGCTGGGATCACAGGGTTGTTTCCTAATGAATTTTAATGGAGCTCACTTCCAATAAAACAGCATGACACGTTGGTTAAAGATGAAGTACCACAGGCCGACAGTAACATGCTCGCCCGCTTATCTGCTGCCTGTCAGCTGCGTTAAACAAAAGCTCTTATGATGGATCATAGAGGAATTCCGCCCCACCAGCACAACACCTGGCCCCAGCAATTCATCAAAGATTTTATTGCTGCTTGACACCTGTGATATGAGAATATCACTTATCCATAATGGTTATCATTCAGCATATTTGCAAAGAAAAGGGAGTAAAATGAAATAAAAGAAATCTTTAACCCATGCAATTGGAATTTCACAACAGGACTTTGTCACACCTCCTGCTGTACCTACTATTAGAGGGGAAGACAAAAGCCCTTAAAGGCTTTTTCACAGCCAAACAATATTGCTTCATCACGTCAGTCATTACCATAGCATGGCTTGTATGGATGGTATAAGAATCCTTATCTCACTTTATTCACTTTGTATTGTGGATTTTGCTCATTGACACCCTCATTAGCCACTATTGACTTAGCAAAGCGCCATGCTGCGCTGAGGGGATGGCAGTCTCGGCGCAGCATCTCCATGTTAGGCTTTGAAATTATCAAAAGAACCGTACGGTGAGTGAGAGGTAAGAGGATGAATAATAACGGAGATGCAAACCTCATTCACGTCTGAACATTGCCTGAGATGTGGAATAATGAGAGGCAGAGAAGAACCTGAATGAAAGAGGAAGCAGTGTTGGCTGAAACTGAGAAGGAGGCTGGATAAAAGAGGGAGATGGAGTGTGGGGAAGTGTTTATGTGTGAAAAAGTGAGATCATCTAAGGACTTTTTTGTCAGACAGGAGCACCGGTGACAAGGCCTATTCCAAAATGAGATTTACACACTTGTGTTTTAGATCTATTGCTAGTACTGTGGTGCCATTGCTTGCAGGATTACAGCGAGAGTACCATGAGTTGGACAAAATGAAAGCACCTGCATAGTGCACTGCTATCAGGAACCTTACTGTAAATACTTATACTGTGAAGTTGATTGTTTAGCTTTGTGAAAGTGAGTCAAAATATCAGCATAACCCGTCACACAACCTTGCTGCATCTCTTTGCCGTGTCATGCAAGCTGCTTGTTTGTACTGTATGTTTGTCAACTGTATGGTTTCCCTGGGGTAATTGTAAATAACTCTTATTAATGTCATGTATATTACTTGACAAATACAATGTGATCCGTCAATGGCAGCATGAGTTGATAAGTTGCAGTTCCTCACATCTTCTCAGTTGGTTACTGTAAAGTTGTCCAAACATCACCTGAAATCATCACAGACTTTGAGGTCTAACGTAGCACCTCTGCCTCTTTGAGTGTCATCATTTCTTCTCATATGGTGACAGTCTTCACCATCTATTTCCAAATTTGCTGTAAACCCTGAACAGATGTGATTCTGATATATCAAATCCCACTTGAATAGCTCCAACATCCTGCACTATCTTAAGCCCTTTGGCCTTCATATAGCCATTGTGGTTACGCAGTAGTGCCACATTAGATTCCTCTCTTTTTCTCAGCCCTGGCTCTGCTTTCTTTATGGGCCCTGCCTTTGGGAAATGAGTGACAATGGTGGCCGTGAAAACCTGTTTTCTGACAGATTTTGATTTCATTTTTCTCATCACATCTAACTCTTGCACGATACCCGTCTCTGACATTTGCCTTGGACTCTTGCGCTCTGCGCTGATTGTTGTGTGAAGTTTAACGTGAAGGACGACAGCACTCACTTTACCAAAAATCTATATAGAAATACATTACAAGTACAAAGTGAGGTAAACTTGCTGTTGTTGGATTAATGACATGTTAATCAGTGTGTGTGTGTGTGTGTGTTTTGGCTGACATTTAACAAATTGTGTGCTTTTTGGTAAGACGCTGTAAACTCCACTGTAGCAAAGCACCCCTGTGTTTTTTCAGTAATTAGTCTCAGTAATGCTTTATTTAATAATGTCTCCTCTCCAGTATGTACAGTACAGTTTGAGCCTATAAAAAGCATTGTGAATACATAATTACACAGTGTTAGTTCTACGTTACACACTGTAGTCAAGTACACACCAGCTGGAATCGGACTTTTAAAAGTCAGACCTCTGCTCAGATATTGTGGCCAACACATTGTGCTCCAGATGTTTTTAAGCTGAACCCTGTGGGACTCTTGTAGACAGCTGGCTGGCAATGATGGTCAAGTAGCCATGAACTGGCATACAGTAAGGGCAGTGAACATTAACCTGCTCAGGAGATGACCCATTTCTGAAAACTAGTGTCAGAAAACTGTAGAAATTGACTATTTCTTTGCTTTATGTCCTTATCAATTGGAGAAAAAATCTACTCAAAGAGACATTAACAGAGATATTTGGCAACATCTGACCTATAGTGCACGACCCATCATGACCTGACCCTACAATTTTCATAGAACAAATTTCCTGCTATCAGCGTGGGAAATATTTTCAGGCCAATTGTTTCCAGAGCTTCAGAGTAGACCCCTCCACAAACAGTGGATTCCTGCTGAAGAAAGGATCCCTTTGTGCACAGCTAATGTGAGGGAAATACAGTTGCTTAGCAGACATTTTTGTTGAAATCATAAGACATTGCACACTGTCTGTTTCTGCTCCGCCTGTTTCTTTTTCTGTGCCTAAGTTTTCGAGACAAAGGTGAGGATCAAATGCTCGTGTCAATTTATTCAGAATGGATTTCTGCTTTTGACATAAAATCCAAGCAATCGCTCCATGAAACAAATCTGGAAATGAGATCATTGTTTTTGTGTGTCTTTTCCACTAGGATGCTATTCACCATCCCAGTGCTGCATTTCCTCTCCATCCTCAGTGCAGTTGTTTCAGCCTCTTTCTCCTCCCCCTGCAAACATGCTGAAAAACACGAAACCTTATTCGTTTTGTGTGCTCTAAGATCAATAGCAGCTCAACACTAAAAGAGGCTGGCTAAAGGGATTCTCCACTCAATCCTAATGGGACAGGATGGTCTAAGCTCAGAAGAGGGTGTTGGCAGGCTGCAATACATTGGTCCAGACGGCGCTGCCCACACTCAGACCACAACAACATCAACTTCTTTTTGCTTGCTTAAAGATTATCCTAAAGCGGGTCGAGGTTTGTTTTTTTTTTTAAAAAACCCTGCTGGTGATTAACAGGATAAAAAATGACAGGCTAATAATTTGGATTTCAGTCAAATTAGCACTAACGTTCAAAGGCCAGTCAGATAGTCGTGACAGCTGAGGCACGGTTTAAGGCCCTCTTTGTCAATTTGTAATTTAGGAAATTGCAGCATTGTCTTCCCTTGGGGTTTGAGTGAATAGCCAGAGCTATAGTTGGGGTTGTTTACGCTGCACATTGGCCTCCCCAGTCACCAATCAATCTCAGATTGTCTTTAAGAAACAGGAGGGGGAAAAAAAGGTAAAAGCTCTTCCTTTCAACCTTTTGTTTGTTCAACAGTTCCCCTTTCTTATGCAGAACTGCTGATGGAATCGTTGGTACAGCATAATAGCTGTGGGTGTGTTTGCAGAAAAAAAATACCCTGTGTGTATATGCACGTGCGCGTGTGTGTGTGTGTGTGTGCAGAGATCTTAACTGTGTGTTTTACCTCAAAGACATGTGTGTTTGCCCCAGCGCCTGGTCCCCTTAGAGCTTTAAGAATATCAGGCATCACCAGAAGTAACTCTGCGGTTGGCTTGATTGACGCGAGAGGCCTCACCACCAGCCATTCAAGGCACATTCTTACGGGGATCTCATATCGCCAGGGGTTGGCCAGAGCACTCCCGGTGCCTTCCAAGGAAAATAAGTGGTGTGACATCAGGGCTTTGTTTCAACGGCTCGGCCCCTTCTGTTTGTGTTTAATATCGCTCTGAGAGAAGTGGAAAGAGGGCCAGCCAATTTCTCTGGCCCCGACCGCTGAGCCTTGCTGGTGCTTCAGCAGTGAAGCGACGGTGGTCTCATGTGTCTGCAGCGCAACGCTCCCTAACCCTCTTACTCTTTTTCTCTGTTGCTCTCTCTTTGCTTTTGGATGTCTGAGTCCCATGAGACTTTGCAGTTTTGACTACAGGGAAATCAGATCTCACAACACATTGGGGGCCTTTTAGACTGAGGGGGCAGAGACCAAAAATAGAGACAGAAAGTCCCAGAGATGGAAATGAAGATGAGGAGAAGATACTGTATCAGGAATTATTTTGGAACAAAACAAAGACACAGAAGAAAAAAACAAGAGTGTGAGTGGAGTTCAAAGAGAAGAGGACAAAAGAAAGACGGATATGTAAGTGGGGGCATAAAGATGAGGTGAGAATAATGAAAAATGCTAGGAAAGTAGGAAAGTAGAAAGGAAGGAGAGGAGGGAGTCTGAAGTGAAGGCCAGCCACGTCTGGGTGGTTTTCCCGAGGACAGGCTCTTTGATTCTCCAGCACTCACACTCCAATGCATTTAGACAGGGGTTGACAGTGGTTTCAGGCAGTGGTTTGTCTGGCCAGCGCGCTCTGATTTAGAAGACCCTGGACTGTGGGCCGAGTATTTGACTCTTTGATTTTTGTTAAGTACCTTGGATGGAAAATCAGTAGGCCTACAGTTTTTTTCAAGGCATTATGTTCTTGACTCAATCATAAAGGCAGTTGCCCTTTACCTTCCATGTCTTTTATTTAAGTTTTCTATATATTTTTTTATAGTATTTTCACAGGTGACTACACCCATTTGAAAATAGGTGTACCCTGTTGTCTTTGTTTCAGATTTAAATTGGTGATGAATCTCTTTTGAGCTGTCGAGTGTTTCTTATAAAGTATTCTAACACTCATGCTTGATTTTAGTTTATTCTGCAATTATCATTCGAAACCTAGGAGAACCTATGGTAGCCCTCAGTAATCACTTCAACCTTTAATTTGTCCATTAAAAACACGGTGCTCTGACGAAATATAAAAGGCTTGTTCTGTTTTAATAAAAACAACAATTTAAACCAATGTATAATTATTGTTATTCAATATCTGCTGAAAAAACTAAATCTCACACACCTGCCCTGTAAAATCATAGCTCTACTGAAAAGGCCACACAAAACAGTTTAATTTGCTCAGATTATTCCATTGTGATTCACATAGTAAAAAGAAGGAAACTGGCTATTGTTACTCATACTGAGACAGACATCGTCTAACATGTTTTGTTTCTTCATATTGTATTATCAAATGTGTGCACCAGTCAGTCAGAGGGTATCACAGTTTGTCAGTAGTGAGGACAAAAAAATCGAAATTAAATTAAATTAAAGAAGATACAAGACGTTGCTGTTATTATTATCTGCATTTTTTTCTTGATTTAAAGTGAGCTGCTCCCAGCATCTGTTGAACGAATAACTGTCACAGATGAACTGTATATCATTTAAAATTAAAATTAAAATGTTTTGTTGGAATTCCTTTCTGATGAATACTCGTTCCCTCTTCCATTGGTGTTGGACACTGCTGTCAAACTCACATTGAAGTGTGTGTGTGTGTGTACATGCACATCTGTTTCCATACGACCTGTGTGTGTGTGTGTGTGTGTTTGGCTCGGACACACACCCATAGAAGAAAAGAGGGAGAGAATGAAAGAGGAAAGCCACTGACTAGCTGCTGGCGAGCAATGTTAATAGCCTGATGGTTTTGCTGGTTTCTTTCCTTTTTGCAGCAGCTGTATGCAGCCCAGCTGGCAAGCATGCAGATCTCACCAGGAGCCAAGATGACTCCCCTCCCGCAAGCTCCCAACTCCTCTGGTCCCCTTTCCCCCTCTGCCTTGAAGAATGAGAAGCGGGCTTGCAGTCCTATCACTCATATTAAGGTTAGCCGATGCAAATGATTCTGTGAAATGATTTATGTGGAGTAAGTTCTTTAAAGTGCCTTTATTATGCTTTTTGAATTTTGCCTGTCCTTTTGCTTGCCCTTTAGTGTGTCATTGCGATTTTGTGCATGTAAAATTTCTGTTACCTTACAAAGGTCAAACTGCAGCAAAGGGAGTCATTTTTTCCCCCCACGGAACGTATTGCTCCTGAAGCGCCTTGAACGCCTTGTTTATATTCCTAGATCGTTATTATTAATTTTTTTACATAAAAGAGTCCTTGTCACTAAGTAACAAATAACATGTTCAAGTCCCAGCACAGAGATGCAGTAACTTCATGTTCTTATAAGCAGGGATATATGAAGTAGAAGAATATAATAGGACAAAGGAAAGAGTGAGTTCAGATCATGAAAGATAGGGAACCACACAAGATAAATAAACGTGACGAATATCAGCGCAAGTAAAAGTGAAAGAAACATTGTTCTAAACTCTTCACCTTTGATTAGAAAGTGCTTATTTAAAAGTCCCACACTGATGCGCACACACGCAGATACACAAACTGACACTGGAGCTGGCTGCTGTTTGGCAGGAGTCCAGACCCCTTCATTGGAGAGAGCGCGCGCCTCATCTTTACTTGACGACGAGGCAGTAATGGAAGCCACATGTGTGTGTGGGGCACAGCTGCAACCGGCGTCACAATAGACCGGCGTCAGAGCTCACCACACTCAAACAGTAGTGCTGTGCCCTGCAATCTCCTCCAATCCCCACACCCTCTGCTAAACCCCACACATGCTCAGCCCACCCCCTGACTTTGGCATGTCACCCGTGGCCCAGTCCCCCTCCCCCTCCCCCTCCCCCTCGCTCGATGCAGCCGCCCTGAACTCCGTCCCTTCTCAACATCTCTCAAAGTAGCTCCACGTTCATCAAGAGGTTGCTGTCAGCAGAGGAGCCTGCGTTAGGCTGCTCTGATGTGCAGGAGTTCACTCCAGGGATTCCTCATGTGGATTAACATTGTCATGAACATTTAGTTTTTGCCTAAATAAAGTTACTGGTGAATTAACAACTAATTATGTATATAGGAATGAATAATGCTGCAGGAATGAGAGGTTTCTGTAGATACTTGGTCACATTTTTGTTTGTCTAGAAATGATTATCACTTGCACTTTCATTTGTCCCATCCAATGGTGCGTGACACACTCCAGAAAATATTGCTCCACAACCTCAACTCAAGTGTATAAGCGGATCTCAGAACCACAAATAAATGCCACACAAAAGCATTTATTGAGCGGCTATGTTGAAATGTCCTTTTTCACTTCCATCTGGATACATGTTCATTCAGCATGTCACATTTGTGCCACCCATAGGAGGAAGGATCCACACAGCCACTGAACCTCTCCGCCAGGCCTAAGACAGCTGAGGCTCTTCGCTCCCCAGCATCCCCAACACAGAGTCTGTTCTCTGGGAGTAAGACCAGCCCTACAGGCATGGGCAAGGGCTGCATCCCTAGCCCTACCCCCCACATGGGCAGGAACACCTCTCTTGGTAGGTAACAAGTAAAAGCAACAGTTTCTTTTAACTGGGTCAACCAGACCACCACCACTCTACCTAAAACAAGCAGAAGCAAAGGCCTCACCGACCGATCAGACTGCTTCACGACACAAAGGCAAATACTGAATTGATACAGTTGTATACGTAAGTGCTCTCTCACACAGAAACACACATATAACCGCTGTGTTGTCCACATCTAAACTGTACATCCGCCCCGAACACACATGTCCCCGATCTAGTGTAAAATGTTTTGTTCCCCTCACATAGAGAAAAGAAAACCATCAGCCACCCAGACACCTCCCTCCTCCCTGCCACACACAGACAAACCCAGCAGAGCTGCATGCGCCTGATAGACTGCAGACACCTCAACCCCATGAGGAGACCTGTGTGCGAGTGTTTGTTTGTGTGTGTGTGTGTGTGTGTGTTTTTACAGGAGTCCAAAGCCCTGTATTTAGCCCCAATGAAAACCCCAGCAGCGGAAGCAGTGAAACCCAGCACACGTTATTTGGTTTTTAAGAGCTTCCTCACATCATTGTCTGCCCGCGCTAGACCTTTTATGCCCCTACCTCTGCTATCTGTTATTAAGGCCAATCTAAAGCCTCTCATTATTTCCCCCCAGAAAACAATTTCACCCGCTCTTCTGGAGTGGCTTTGAGGACGCGTCACTTGTGTTCCTTGCAAAGTTATTTTTTGCCCATTTTAACGGCCACCCAAGCATGCAGTGCTTCCTACTTGTGTGCTAATTAAACGAGTAGGGCAACGGAAACTTTGCATCCTTTTATTTCTTTTTTCCTTCAAATGAGCATTGGCTTCAAAACGTGTGAAGCACATAAACAAGGGGGAGGAGATTGTGTCGTGTTTGGTAACAAGTGGACTGGAAAACAATTTGAGCAACATTTGGGTCTGATAAGAGATTTGGATAATCTCTTTATTTTTATTTTTTTACAATGTCATTATAACAAGAATTTGCTATTGTGAGCTTTTTTTTATGTTTTCGGCACTTGATATGAGGTCATTTTCAAAGCTCAGTAGTGTTTATGAAGGAGTGGGAAATCACACATAAGCACCAAGCTGGGGTCTTCAAACTATTTTATAATTGTGCCATTTAATGTACAGATTATCTGTGCCATACACCTTAGTGCAAATGGATTAAAAAAGGTCGTCACCCTTCAACATGTCTTATTTCCAGTCATCATCATGCTTAAAACTGTCTGGTTAAGGAAACCACGTATTTGTGAGATTTCATTTCATATATATGGTCTCGTGATTTCTCTCTTTGTGTTTTTCTCTGTCCTTTTGTCACTAATTTGAAGTATCTGTTGATGCCACAGCAGTAAGAGTCATTTGATTCAGAATATAATGACAGTTTGAAGCTGCTCCCATTGCTGCCACTGACTATTGTCAGTCAAATTGGATCAAACCAGTTACTTAAATTGTCACGTTTCTGTCATGTCAGCCAAGGAGAATACACTTTTACCACTTTTTATGTTCTCCCTTCCCCAGACATCCTGTCCAGCCTAAATTCCACAGCGTTTGGGGACCAGGACGCAGTGATGAAGGCCATCCAGGAGGCCAGGAGCATGAGGGAGCAGATCCAGAGGGAGCAGCTCCACCAACAGCAGCAGCAGTCAGGACACCAGAGTCTGGAGGCCAAGCTGTCTGCCCTCAGCAGCATGACCCTCAACAATGGCAACAAGGTTAGCGGGATAGACAGGTCACATGCAGCAACATACAAACATGCACAGGAACACTTAAGATCTATAAGAATCACATGAACTGAATGAAGTTTGGATAGAAAGACTCGTGGCTCTTGTGGAGGATAAAGCAGTGGTGATGAGTGAGTGAGTGAGACTCGTGGCTCCGAATGCATAAACCAACATCTACGCCTGTATATATATATATACATATTAAGGAAGTTATAGTATGAGGATGTATTTTAAATCACAATCATTGTCATTGTCATAGTACACTGATTACTAAGCTATTACCTGGATATTACTTTGGAAATAACATGGTATTATTGTAATATTATCTCTTTATTAACCACACCATTACTATTATAAGGCAGGAAATTGCATTCAAATTTCTATTACATATAACATAACCTCCCAGTTACTAAATTATTATCATACTATTACCATTTGGTCATTGTAATTTAATGTTAAGGTTTAGCAGTTTTTCACGCTGGGCCTCCACCATAGTTTACCTGCTGCATCGTGAGCGTGAAGCAAGTGTTGCTATAATTCAGATTCAGCCTTGTTGAATACAATATTGTGAGATACTACATTTAAAAAAAATAAATAAATGACAAGAACTTCTACTTGTAAAATATATTTTTTACAGTGTGGTATCACAACTTCTCCCTTTCGTCAGAGCATGAAGAATAATGAGGTGAGAAAAGGAGAAGCAGGAAGATTGCCATTCAGATCTATGGAACACACACGCACACACACACACACACACACACACGCACACACACCTATTTAGTTGTCCAAATTCCTTTGACCAGCTGTTAAAGGTTTCTCTTCAGCTCATGCACGAGTCTTAAGAATATTCATGGATGATATTTAGTGTCTTTTGGCTGAGACTGCAGTTTTTGAGAACTTCTCTTTTCTCCTCTCATCGTCATGGCCACCCAGAAGCTAACAGCTTTGAAGAGGGAGCAGCTGGGCCAATGACAAGTGATGGTTTTGGCGTGTGATTGTGTTTGTGTGCCTGCCTTAACTGAGACTGAGTGAGTGTTTTTTTTTTTTGTTGTTTTTTTTTTGAAGAGGAGATGGTGTTAACATCAGTGTATGTGTGTGAGAGTCGAAGTGTGTGTGTGTGTGTGCATGTCATGCCTATGTATTATGGACTCTGGCTCTCCACTTGCCCTGGAGTGGGGATCCCGGCCTCAGGGTTTAGCCCAATTAAAGGGTCTTTCTTAGGGAAGAGACCCCCCCCTTCCATATTCACCTCTTACCCCAGCTCATCCCTTTCCCTTGGGGTGAAGGAGACAGGGCCTTTGTACCAGGATCTCATGTCCAGAGGGAAATCCATATTTCAAAACATCTTCAGTCAGTCTAATCAGCCAATCACATACTCCAAGGATGAGAATTTCAGTCACATAAGGAAGACGATTAAATGGGCTCTCCTGCCCGACTGATCCCATGTTGCTTGCGAGGAGAAGGAGAAGGCGGAGTGAGGAATGCATAAATATTTTAGGGGTGGAGTCTTTGAACCCACCAACCCCAAGTAGGTCATGAATGGTGCACTCCAAGGATAGGCTGTTTTGAATATTTTGGACTTGTTTGCGTTGCATTTTCAGTAGGAAAACATCCAATATTTGGCATAAATATAACACTGGTGTACTTACTGTCAGTCCCAAGTGGATAGTTTTAAGTAATTATACTAGTAAACACTCATAAATATAGCCCATGAAGATCAATTATTCAACTGCCTATATTTGTAAATTGTTGTTAAAATGTTATGTCACTCATCTACTGCAGGTGTGGCAAAACAATCACAATCATTTCCCAAAATAAATGTATGCTTAAAAGAGCTTTTTACGAAACGTTTACTTTGAAATGATCACAAATTGAGGTGAGCGCATCACAGGGCCAGTCCTGTGCACTTCTGTCGGCCTATATTCTGCAGCTCTATAAGAACAAGAAGCTCCACGCCCCCTAATAAAAAGCGGATTTTGAACATCTCAAAGTAATTGTGTCCGGTTTGAGGAAGGCAGCAGGCCTTGGTGTTTGTTGCCATTTTGTTATTCGTCACCTAACAACAGCAGCTCAAAGACTCTTTCTCTTAACTTTGAATGCATAAATTTTTCTTTGGGACGGAGAATTTGTGTGTGCGTTTTCTCAAGCTCTTAAAGGCTTTGCTCTGTCTTAAACAATTCATGGATGGAACTTGCTGGATGCTGACAGTGTGACTCACCCCTTCCACCTCGGGAGGCAACTGGACCAGCTCTCTTTTTCTTTACCTTGGATTTGTGTGTTGTTTTCTCTTCATCAAATACAGTTGTTACTTAAATCGTTCCCTTTGAGACTCTTGAAGCTGTGCCCAAGTCTTCTTGTTTTACGACACTGTAAGAATACAGCACATTTGGCGTCTTTGGAATGAGCCTTAGTGGTATTCTGGAGTCATATAGAATGTTGAGCTATTTGTTGTCAATGCACATTCAACCCAGAGGCAGCAGCCGCCGTGGTGGTGGTGGTGGTGTTTGAGTCTGTCTTGTGATTATTTCACTTGTTTGTGTATTTTCGTCCCACAGTATTCATTTTAAACATAGATGCCATCAACATTTTGGTAAGAGCTGAAACTGATCCTGAGCTTCTGTGTGTGTGTGTGTGTGTGTCCATCGTGGCTCAGTACTGGCCTTGGCCATGTTAATGTCATTATAGCTGGTGTACACACAAGCGGCCTGGCCAGTTAGTGGCATTGTTGAGTATCACCTTACGCTTACGTTGCGTACAGCTGGCCTGCGGCTGCCAAAGCTCACTAAAATAGCCACTGTGTATAACACTGTGGGTGTGTTCATGTTTGTGTGTGTGTGTGTGTGTGTGTGTGTGTGTGTGTGTGTGTGTGTGTAAAATGGACAGTGGACATTTCTTTCATCCAAACAGCCACAAACACTCCTGAAGCCCATTTAAAGGCAAACACCAGGTTTCTGAGAGTTTAGATCTTCACTAAACTAAATATAAGTGAGAATCTTTTGTTCTGCATGGTGATATACTGTATCTCAAAAGAGTGACATAGTGAAGTTTATGTAGAATAAAGCATGACAAAATATAGACGTCTTATTCTTGTCTTCAGATGAATTTGGGTTGGTGGGCTATGGCTCAGCAGGTAAAACTTCAGGATACATTAGAAGGACCCGTTTTTTCCCCTCCACCCCTTTTGGTAGCTAATCTCACACAATCACTTATCTGATTCTCAATTGTCCTGTAACATAACATACTCTCATATTTTCACTGTCTTAGTTGTCCCAAAAAAAACAACAACCCTGCCTTAATCTGCCAAAACTGACAGTAAATCCTTCACTGGCTACACAGACAAAAGTTTGGGGGCTCACTTGTGCTCACAGCCCTGTTTTTGCCAGACACTTTTTTATTAATCCTAATTTGACCATTAAATGTATTGTTTTTATGACAACTTCACTTTTACTTAGGTTTATATCGGGGAAAGTTTGGAGTTCTCCAAGCTGTCCAAAATACTTTATATTTACTCTGAAATTTCACATGGTCTGTCTTGGAGATGTGTCTTTGGTCTGTCCGGTGTTGAACTGTGTTGAGCAGAATAAGTCTGGGAGGAGGAAGGGAGGGAGGAAATGGTTGTATAGATGTTTATATTGGCTCCACTGGTGAGTTTGGTCTTTGTAGGAGGCTGGCCTGTGAACCCCACAGCTCAGACAGTTCCAAGTCTTGATTAAAGGTCGACGTAATGTTGCTGTATTTGAAGCCTGAATGATATACATTATAATAATGTATACTACAAAGCTGAGTCTGGCACCTGCAAATAGACTGTTGAGTGTCTACGTCTTTGGGATTAGAGCCTTAAAGGGTGGAGGGTTGCTTGTTGGGTGTTAAGGGCTATGAATAGGTGGAATGGTGAAAAGGAGAAGCAGGGGAGGAGAAATCAAAACAGAACAGAGCTGACTGACAGCTCTATCGACACACACACAGCAAAGTGTGGAGAAGGAAAGAGAGAAAGAAAGATGAAGAAAATGGGGAGGAGAGAGGGAACACTGACGAGGGGAGACTGAGTAGGTTGCCAAACTTGATTGGTCCAGGAGGAGACAGTAAACGGTTGCGGGTCAGTTGGAGGCAAGCCGTGCTGGCAGTGGGCGAGTTGTAACTGTGGTAATGAGCTCAATACGGTGTGGATTAAAAAAAAAGTGCAGCAAAGTTTAGAGCGTTACCCTAGCAACAGTGGAGCGAAGCAAATGCCTAGACATGGAGAGACCAGGCGGAACAGAAAGAGTAGGATGTCTCTTAAATTTAGAAATATACATTCAGCAGCACCAGTGAAAGCAATAGTCTGTCCAAAATAATGTAGCAGCACAGATTTGATTTGTTTAGTGCCATACTTATTTGTTCAGCTAAAAAAAAAAGGAATGCTCCTTTTTTTATGATTGAACTTGAATTCTTTTCGAAATTTCCTTTATTTTTTGTCTGTATTTCGTGTCATTAAGTCTGTGGTTAGTCATGTTCTTATTCAAGGGCTCTTTTTGCTTGGGCAAGTTAGATTTTATATTTCCCTGAGTGGTTCTTTTCACCAGAACTTCCTGAGCAGTGATTGTATTAAAGCAGGTAGTTCATTGTGATGAAGAGGATGAATTTAACAGTGGACACAACATAAATGGACTGACATCAAAGAACATCAACTCGTGCTGCTCCAGAGGCAGCCTTCCAGTATCAAACCAGCATCCACACAAGCCAGACCTATTTCAATCTTGACTAAACAAAGCAAAGACGGTTCCTTATTGCATATGCCACAAGACCTTTCAAGTACACCAAAGCAGACCAACCGCAGGGAATATTTGCACATTTTGACCCAGGTCTGCTGTTAATCTGTACTTTGGATCCGTCTACCTCTATTGATGCCGTCCTGGTCCATTTTCCAAAACCTTGACTTTACCCTGCGTTAGTTTTCCACTGGTCTCCTTCCATTTACCAGCAATATTCCCAAGTCTGAAACTACTCAGGATGTTTAAAAAAGTATGCTTTACAAAACACCTATGCAAAAGTAGCCGTGTTTAGTATCCTTTTTGAAAATGGAATCTTCAACAGCAAAGCAAACCGGCGGTCAGAGACACATGTCTGACAGCCTCATCATGAGCGAACCCTTTTTTCGCCCGTCCATTGTTTAGCAGTACAAACTTTAAGAGGACTTCCACTTGGATTTCAGACTATATTCTTTTTGTGCTCTCTATCTCGTTCTGTCATTCCCTTTTTCTCTCTTTTCTTTACTCCTTTGTTAGGCAGTTGCTTCCTGCGGTGAGCATGGCACTGCCCAGGCACATGTTCTGTGGTGGGCCTGATTACAGCCCTGCTGTAGTGCTGACATTGGCCCGCGCCGACTCCTCATCTATAAACACAGACACACACACACACGCACGCACGCACACACACACACACACATCAACCCTTAAGTTCCACCAACTCTGCCAGCGGCTACCGTGGCATGACTTCATCCACCAACCATTCCTTGCGTCAAACAAAATGCCTCTGTCACCAGAAAAAGGTGGAGAGCTGGGAGAGCAGAGAGGAAGGGGGAGGGAGGGAGGGCAGAGGACGAGAAGAGCGGAGAGGAGAGAGAATAAAGGAGGAGCGTGGATGTGCGGTAGCTGTGTGGACGCTTCGATGTTTTCCACCACAGTTTGGGAGTGTGGTGCAGTAATTTTAGCTGGAAGGCCCCAAGGCAGGCTGATGGCTGGAGTTATATGTCTCAGAAGTGGAGTGGCAGGCAAGAAGACAGAAATGCAGAAATGGACTGCGTAAGAGACTGAGGAAGACACTGATGATTAGCACAACTTTGAAGTAGCTTGGACTTGACTATTAGCTAATCATAATCAAACAACCCCATTACTCATTTCCCTTGGATACTGTAAGAAACAAAAGTAGTAAAGCTGCTTGCAAAGTTAATTGGTTTGAATTTGAAGAGTGTGGTTTTGAAGCTTGACATTTGTCCATTGCAGTTTAACCCAGCAATTAGAATTATTGTCATTACCATCAAAGTTATTCCAAGCAGCCTTTTTTTTTTTTCACTGACCTTCGTAATCTTTTCTCACATTGCAGGAGAGGTTGCACTATGAGACACTGAGCCAGCACCTGGGGAAGCTTGGAGAGGATGCTGGGAAAATGGTCCACCGAGTCATTGACCTGACAAGACCAGAAGATCTAGATGGTAAGCACTGCCAATGCTGGTAGCTGGCAATCTGCGGAAATAAAGAAATCACTGCAAAATAACAACAACAAAAAGGAAAGTTAATGGAGGACCAAGGGGAGGTTAAAGGAGTCTTAAGGTACTAAAATACTAGTGGCTCTTTATTCTGTGGGCCCCACAAAGAAGAGGCCCTGCTTCTGCTGACCTCATATCTCAGAGCTCCGGTGTAGCTGAAGGCAGCTGCCAGAGAGTTAGAACATACATGTATTTAGCAAACACAAATATTTATTGTCCTCCTCAGGAAGCTTAGAAGGACAGGAAGGTGAAGGATACTCTCCAGAGCTAAACAGAATGCTCAACGTCAACATCTTATGCTCTTAAAGACAATTTCGCTGTTATTAAGTGCAAGACATGAAGCAGAATTTTCCCACTTATTTCCACAGCTAGTGTTTGTGACAGTAAGACACACAAAGAAAAACAGGTGGTCAATTTGTCAATAAAATTAACTTTACTTTACTAAACTGACGTTGTGGCTTTCTCTGCGTGTGAGAGTGTGAGAATGTCTTTCTTTCACACCGCCCACCTGTTTCTCATAAAGCACCACTGTTTACGGGCAATGAGGGCTTGAAGAGAGCTCATCGTGGCTTAGTTTAGACTGAGACAAGTAAATATGGGAGCATATGCATTGAGATACTATCTGTTTGTGTGAGCATGTCGGGGGCATCCCTGCAAGACCCCCGTCAGACTTTTGTTATACATCCTCTTACAAGACGGCACGCGGGGGCCTCACGAGAGAAGAGAAGAACCCAACAGCACGAGGGTGTTCTTATCTGTCCTGTTATGTGCATTCAAAGTGTGAAAGTATGGAAGATGAACATCTTGGTGATAGACACGTAGTAAGTGACCTTTCTTTGTTTCACACAGGGAGTAACATCACTGAGGCACGCGTGTTCAGGGAGGCACGAGGCAGGAACAACAACGAGCCCCACATCAAGAGGCCCATGAACGCCTTCATGGTCTGGGCTAAAGACGAGAGGAGGAAGATCCTGCAGACGTTCCCGGATATGCACAACTCCAACATCAGCAAGATACTCGGTGAGATTTCTTAGCTGCATGATCGGCAGGAGAAAGAGAGGATTTGTAACATGAAATACAAATCCTAAATCGTATTCTCTGATCACTGATGCGCTGTTTCTTTTTATATTCATCTCCGGGTGGGAATATCTACCTCATGCGTAGTTCACATATTTAAGGTGTGAATTTGACTGTGATTAAACAGGGATTTCATCTGCAATTGAACAGTATGTTTTTTTAACCTAATAGAAAAAGACAGTCACGTTATCAACAGCTCATTTCCGTCTACATCGGCCTTAGCTTTGATTGGATGTTGGTCTGTTCTGTGACTGTTAATTACACACAATGGACATTTAAAATACTGTAAACTGAAAACCCAAATATTACACAAATATGAATTGGCTCATGCCAGGCAAGGTTTAAGCACATTTTATTTTTTATGAGGAAAAAAAACAATGTACTGTGTATTCTTTACAGATTCATTATAGATTAACACCCACAATTACTGAACAAAAAGACACTACACTATCTTGATCAAAGTATGGCTCTGACAGATAATCCCTCACACCCTTCGATGATTTCAAGGTCTTATTTCTACAGTTCACAGGGTTTCTTACTTATATTCTGTGGATTATAAGAAGGTCTAGTGTTTTACAACCTGGAACTCTGCACACACAGAGCTCCACTGTGTCAGCCTGACTCGTGTGATGGATGCATTCACTTTAAAAGCAACCGTGTTGATACTGACCTCCTTGACACAGATACCCATTCACACAGTGTGGAGCGTAACGTTCCCAAGACCTCCACTGTCCAACACAGTGCTCCAGTAAGCTTTATGTATTCTGCATGTAAATGCTCCTCCTGAACAACATTATTAAAGTGCTTCTTCTGAGGTGTGTCCGTCCGTCTGACTGACTTAGAGCTTTGATTGGGCTCTGGTAAAGGGAGGGTTTGTGTTTTCCCAAAAGGCTTTTAATTTGTTTGATGCAAAAACTATTTGAATTCAGTTACAGAATTCAAATTATAATTATTCAATGTTAAATATTTTATCATAGCAAAAGTGTTTGTTTAATAGTCAGGTTTTCAGTCAGACGTTAACTCTGAGATCCTCCTGGCACTGAACACCAAGCACAGCAATTTTCCAGATATGGAACAACAAGGACAGAGCAGAACTCAGTGCACAATTGTGTATGTGTAAATAACTACATGTGTACAATGCATGTTTTCCCAACACAATAACACAGCTGGACTTTTGGGAGTGGGTGGCCTTAAAGAAACTCCCCTGTTTCCTGTGCCACAAAAATACACGAGTAGTTTATGATAAACCTTGATAAACAGAGGAGCAGTGCGGTGTGTATAATCAGTTGTCAGAGTAGTGCACAGATGTCCTGCATTCCTGTCGTAATGGCCTTGTCCACTTGTTCAGAGGGTCCTCTAACCAAAGAAAATGATAAGTACACAATGTGTCTAAGAGGAGAGAGAGTGTAATCCACTCCTGGTTTCAAACAGCACCCTTTGCAGCTGACATTCCAGTATGTTTGTATTGTTGGATTAATAATTGATTGCAGATTTCATCTGTTTTAACAACAACACTTTTTTTTTTTTTTTTGCTCCAACTGTATCTCTCAAACTAAAATCTCAATGGTTTGCTCCAGGCTCCCGTTGGAAAGCCATGACCAACCAGGAGAAACAGCCATACTACGAGGAGCAGGCGCGCTTAAGCAAGATCCACTTGGAGAAATACCCCAACTACAAATACAAGCCGCGGCCCAAGAGAACCTGCATCATTGATGGCAAAAAGCTGCGCATCGGCGAGTACAAACAGTTGATGCGGTCACGGCGTCAGGAGATGAGGCAATTTTTTGTGGGGTGAGTAGAAAAGCTGTCCCTGTCCTAGCTGTCCTCCGAGAGCTGCAGTCTTATGCGGATGCTGTACTGAATTTTACATTTGGCCATTAAACATGTCACAGCCTCGAAATGACATAATAATGATACCACTAATAATAATAATTTAAACTCCATAAACAAGGGCCCACTCACTCAGCCTATTTGTTTCCTTCCTAAGGTTCTGATGGGGGTGAAACCCTCAGCTATTGTCTTTTTCCTCAACATATACAACAAAGTACACTTATTGTCTCTTTACTGTGATTTAATTCTGTCACAGATATGTTTTAAGTGTAAGGTAGGCAGTGTTTTTTTCTTTTCTTTTGACAGAAATGTCCTTTACTGCACATACAATGTAAAAAGAGACTTTGCGTATTAGAGTGGCTTTTGTGCATTGACAGACACAATGATCAAAGATCTTGTGTCTTGTTTAAAGAGACCATGACTGACACTTTAACCCCTCAGTCCACTTGTCAGTATGAATATATAAAGATACAACACTTGAAGATTCTTAACTTAAGATGCATTAGTTTTGAGGTTTGTGTGTTGAGTGACAATCAGGGTTTATAGACCCTTTATGAAAGGTTCCTTCTCGGAGTCTCTTGTGGTTCTATTTGCAAAACCCTTTAAACGCTTTCTGAAGAGCTTAACATTTTTAGTGTGTAGTGAACACAGCAAGGGGAATAACAGTGGCATTGTCTTAATAGGAACCAGCCATGGATGTGTTTAAAGCCATCACAGTGGCCTGTGTTTGAGATGGATTTACCAGAGGCCACGGCTTTGAATAGGAGCGATTTTTAATAGCTTGTCATTTATTAAATTAGGACAATGCCGGGCGCTTGCGGGCGGTGAAATTGGACACAGACAGACATAGTGGAATATGAAATGTAAGCAGATGTTTGAAGGGGAACAAGAGTGAAGCCGACGTCACAAGCTAAATGCCACATTTACTGTGTGTGGTCAAGCAAATGCAAAAAAAGCATATAATTCTTAAGGCCTGGAATTTCAATCAAAACGCTAATCAAATAGCTTCTCGTAGCCAGTACACAATCCATTTTCTGGCTCTTGTGTGATGTTTTTGAAGAATGTAATGTGTAAATGAGCCTGTCTGGGTGCACAGCGGTAATTGTTGCAGGAGACAGAATAGGGAGAGAGCTGTTAGGTAAGGAAAGTGACAGCACATTTTAACCCTCATTCCATCTGTATCTCCACAGGTTATTTAGTTAACACTGCTGCTGTGAGCTGGCAGGGAGAGCTCTGTGTTAGCACATGCCCGACCAGGGGAGAAGCTTTGCCGTTAACTTAAGTGGCCTCAGAATGAATATTTGCTCCAAAGCGGTTTGTTCAAAGCTTTAAATGAATCATGAATCACAATCCAATCTGTCACAAGCTGTCAGCCTTGTTGTACCATCGGCAATTGATACGTCAACTGTTCTATGACCTATGGTGATTTCTTTCTTTCTCGCAGTCTCTTCCATGCAATCTTTTTATCAGTGCTAATAGCATGGCTGCAGGGACTGCAGTGTCAGTCACTCATAATTGGAATATTGGAATATTTTTTTTATACTTTTTCATACTGACATACCTTCTTTTCTCCTTTCCTCATTTGTCAGGCCCCAGCCATCAATTCCTCTCAGTAACAGCCCAGGTGGAGTTTACCCAGGTGCCATAAACATGGCAACAGCAGCCACACCATCCCCACACCTGACCTCGGACTGCTCCAGCAACTCGGTCAGCCCCGAACCAGCCATCCCTGTCATTCAGAGCACGTATGGGGTAAAGACCGAGCCCGGCGGTGGCGGCAGCAACGGCGGTGGAGTCCGAGCTTTGGATATGCCCAGCGATCCCACCAATGGAGATGATGACATGGACATGTACGATGACTTTGAAGATGAGCCCAAGTCAGACTATAGCAGTGACCACGAGACACGGGAAGCCGTCAGTGCCAACTGAGTGTGCTCAGGGTGCCAGTTGTAAAAAGAAGAAGAAAAAAAAAACTCCTGTTATACGCAGAAACACTTTTTAAAACATAGTTTATTACAGAGACCTCCAGGCAACTCTTCAGGACGTGCTGTGTCATGCACTGAGCATGCCCACATGACAGGATTTAAACTAAACGCTGAAAACATTTTTGGACAATGTACTAATGGATGTCCAGTTGAAGGAGAGGGCTGCTGGGAAGAACGTGACATGCATTCAGCTGACGATGAACTTCAGTTTCTACACGGTGACAATCTTCATAGGAGTGAACAAGAGTTAGGGGAGAGAGAGTGAGAGAGAGAATGGGACGAAGAACAAATGAACGACAAACACATCGTTGTGTGGTTTGTAAAGAGCATGCATGGATTTTGAAGCATCAGGAATTGGTCTTCAACGGCTATTTGGTCTTAAATGTTTAAGGAGTGATTTAGTTTTTATCATTATGTATTTACTTTTTAGATTTTTGTTTTGTTTTTTTAGACTTTTGTTGTTGTTTTGTTGTCTATAGACTTTTGTCTGACAGGTCTCTGCCTGTACAAACTCTGGACTTGAAATTTGAAAAGTTTAATATAAACCCTAGCTCTTGTAATCTGATAGTCTTACTTTTGTTTCTTACAAATACAGTGCATTTACATCTTCTTCTTTTTTCTTTTTTTTCTGACAAACTGCTTACATGACATTTTTTTTCCTTTCTTTTTTTTTTAAATATCCCAGCTCAGGTATGACGTGCCAGCTTGTGAATGTGTTTCTTTTTTGTTTGTTTTTTTTGTTTTCATACACAACAAGTGGTAGGAATATACAGACTGTCAATGAAAGGAACTAAATCCCTTATATCACATTATTATTATTATTATTGTTATTATTATTATTATTATTATTATTATTAATATTATTATTATTATTATTATTATTATTATTATTATTGTTATTATTATTATTATCATTGTTATTATTATTATTATTATTATTATCGTTATTATTATTAATAACTGAAGTACCCAGACATTATACAAATTTACTTCAAATGTGCCAAACCTACATTCACATTCACTTGGGATGTTCTAGTCTTAAGTTACAGTGCTGCAAAAAAGTCTTACACAATCAGCTTTTTCCTTTCTGATGAGATGAGTTCCTGCTTGGTAACTGCTGGCTCCCCCTCCGGTCCAGTCTCAGCCAGAGCTCAGGGACAATGTGTTTTCATCACACTCGCTCAGTCATTCAGTCTCTC
Source organism: Solea senegalensis (assembly GCF_019176455.1). Lineage (NCBI taxonomy): Eukaryota > Metazoa > Chordata > Actinopteri > Pleuronectiformes > Soleidae > Solea > Solea senegalensis. The sequence continues at coordinate 942,123 of NC_058030.1, forward strand.
TGTCTCTCACACACACACAAACACAAGAATGCACAGTTTGTGTAGCTCTCTGGCAGACTGCTCGTCTATTCCACTGCGTTGGTGCTTTCAGAAACCATAATGCCCAAAGTTCCTCGAGGCCAAACACATTGTGCAGCAAAGTTTCGGCACAGTGTGGAACCCTAACATTTACCATTCATATCTGACAATAATTGATCTAAAGGCAAAGATATGTTTTTGGCCAGACATACAGATCAGTCTCAAAAGCATTGAACCTTCACAGACTGTTCATTCAGCATCATAACACAGTGCAAGAACAGAAATAGAAGATATTATACTGTAGGATACGAGATTGAAATATTCTGGATCCCTTTACTGTTTTGACTTGTATTTTAAATTGGTACAAACATGTGCAAAATGTTCATATTTTATTAACTTGTTCATATTTTATAAATGTCTTCTCAGCATCGACCGAAACATCAAAGTGGTGTTTTAATAATAATAATTTATATATAGTTACAAAGGGGTCAAATAGGTATTTTACGTCGCATGTATATTTTGATGACAAGTGAAATATGAAGAGAAGAATGATGGAAAAGATAAAAGTAGCATCTTTTCCCTCAGCTTCTTCTTCACAAGCAGCCTGGTCAGAGCACACACGTTTTTCCACAGTCTGGTGTTCCTCTTTCATCCTGGTGTCAGCACCATGCTGCGTTTGCACGCTTTTTTTTTTTTCTTCCATTTTACTCACATGTCACAATCTTTCTCTGGAGACACATATTTCTTTTCTCCACACTCAACTTAAAAGGTTTCCATTTTGAGCACCTGCGTCTTCAGGTGGTTTCTGGGTGCTCCGTTTAGCTGACTTCATATTTCTCTTCATGACCATATCTTGGAGTTTTTGATTGGTAAAGCTTCACAAGCTGGGACTAAACATTGGTTTTCGCTTGCATCACAGGGAAATAAGCCTCATGTTAGTGTTGTACGCATCATAAGCACTGGATATGAGTTGTATGTTTTTTTTGTTTCATTTTTTTAGTATTGACTAATGTGAAGTTGTTTAATTTTCATCACGCTAAATTAGAACAGTCAAAAGTCCTTTGTGCTCTCGAGGAAGCCTTGTACATGTCGAGCACCAGTAAACTGCCATTGCCATTTTCTCTAGAATCATTTCATTTATTTAAATACATTTTGTTGCCTAAAGTAGTCACATCACCTCTGATCTTCAGAAAGGTAACCTCATGCTCTTGTCAGTTGTGACCTGCAGAAACACAATACAGGTTTTATTGTCACACGCGTTGTTTTTTTGTTTTTGTTTTTTTTTTGTGATGAGTATTGTATTTGAAATTCAATTGTGCGTTTTAACATTTCATTGTATTTATTAGCCAGCTTTGGCTCTAAAAGTGTCAGTACAACTTGGTGAGAAAGACAATCAAAAAAAATAATAATAATAAATGAATAAAAATGTAAGTCAATCTGTCATTTCGTCCTTGTTTTACCAAGTATTTCTATGATGTTATCAGTTGTACTGTAGATGTGCGGTGATTTCCATGGGAAAGCACTGTACACAAGATATATAAGAAGGACTATTCCTCTTGGTCTTTATATTTTGGTGGCCTATTACAGGAAATGTGGCCTATTGTTCTCTCTGTCTCTCTCTCTCCCTCTCTCTTCTTGTGTGTGTGTGTGTGTGTGTGTGTGTGTGTGCAACGCTCGTGTGTGTGTGAATTAATGCCAAACATTATGAATGTGCTGTGGTGTATACGCCACGGCGCCGATGCTCGCTGCAGCCAATCGCAGCAGTTTCAGAGACAGAAAGCGAGAGCTCAGCCATATGCAGCCACATCATAAATCTAATTGTAATTCCCAAATCAACTATAGCGTCACTCTGTGAGGGGCGCCGGCAAGTTTGTCACACACTCCTTTCCGTGCAACTCTGTGTGTGTGTGTGTGCATGTGTGTGGGTGTCAATTGGGAGGGGTGTTTGAAATCATACTTGCAGTGTTGCCATGCTAATCTCGTTAAACAAGTCATCATAATTTACATTTCCTTTTTTCCTCTCTGCATGATGAACATTTAGTGGTTAGCAAGTTGACAGACGTTGCTGTGTGTGCTCGATTGTGTATATATGCTATATTGGGTATATGCTATACAAGCTTTCCGCACCTTAACAAAGGACAGTGCAGTTGGAGCAGTCACGCTGACATAGCTTGTTACACACATTCATATACAGTACGTACAATGTACGGTATATACTATATGTATAACTTCACTTTTCCCCACAGGAAATAGACGTAATCCTGCAGTTTCCAGTCAGTTGTCCAAGTTGTTAAAGCGACAGGTAGCTAAATGTGAAGAATACGCCAGCTGAATAACAGTTAAATGGGCCTCATAATATTTATCAGTGCTGTCATGTAACAAAGTACAAACACTTTGTTACTGTACCTAAGTACAAAATCCACATATCTGTACTTTACTTAGTTATTTCTAGCAACTTTTACTTTAATCCACTACATTTCTTCTAACTATCTTTGTTAATCGTTACTACCAAATAAAATCAGAAGAAGAAGAAGAATGGTTGTGGTCTGTGTTTACATAGAGCTTTTCTAGTCTTGATGAGCTGCTTTACACTACAGTTTTGCCATTCAACCATTCACAAGCTTCAACATGGGGTTAAGTGTTTGGCTCAAGGACACATATAGACAAGCAGAGGCAGGAATTGAACCCACATCCTTCTAGTTGAAAGACAACTCGCCCTACCACTGATCTACCATGGCTCAATCCCAACACCTCACTTTTTAAAATAAATAAATACTTTTACTTCTAAAACTAAGTACATTTATATCAGAAAAGTTCAGTAAATTTCAAATACTTTAAGACTTTTACTTAAGTAATATTACAAAAAGAAACTTTCCAGTAAAAGTAATTTTCTGGTAAGATACTTGTACTTTTACTCAAGTATCCCTTTAAGGTACTTTATACAAGACAGATATTTATGAAAGTAACTTTAAAAACGTTGAGATGAGAGTTGATGAGAGTTGGGTGGTAAGTTAAAGACTGAGAAAATGAAAGAAAAGAAAGTCATCATTGGTGATCAGTTGAATAAAAAGTCCCTTGTCATTGGACAAATGCTATGTAGAATTGTTTGCTCTTGCCATGAACATGGTGTTGGGAATTGGCTAATAAAAATAAGAAGAAGTCATAAGAATAGATAGCATGATATAGTATATCACTTATTGCTATATTCTGTATTACTTCTTCAGCGTTTTACTTCTCTTGAAACCCAAGTGCTTGAGTGTGAGTTGGAGGCAAGTGAGGAATGCAAGGACAGTGGGCGAGAATGACAAGAAGAAAATGACAGTTTTGAATAAATTGCAAGTATCCTGTCTTCTATGAAAATTCAGGAAATCATTTGTGGCACTGAAGAGGAAATATTTTAGTCAAACATAAAGTTAAAGAGCAGTGCATTGATTTGAAAATTCAACAAATCAGTGTCGCAGCTTACAGGTAAACAATCCTCACTTTCACGGTGAATCAGCAATGCACCTTCAAATCATCAATAGACACTAACGTGTTGTTACAGTCTACTTTCTGAGGAGCTTTGGTTGTCAGGTTTAAAGTCACTTGTATTTCGGATATTATTTTACACATATTAATTTATTGATTTGCAATTAATCCATAAGCATTAAAAACAGTACAAACATGCAGATATTAACAGAGCTTAAATAACAAATGAATGGTTATGATTGAAGACTGTTAGCATTTTAATTTTCAAATGTGTGGCCTGGCTGGGACTAAACTACAGAATCTATCCGTAATGCTTTGCCAAAGAATGCAAATGGGCTGTTATTAGGGGGACTTAAACCCAGTCATTGGCACTTCCTAGAAAAGGTAAAACTATATTGTTTTACAGTAGAGAGTGAGGGTTTGCCTTGTTATCATGTTAATTGTTCTTGAGTGATTTCATGGGCTTTGAATTTACCTTTCTTGTCTTTGTGGGTTTGGTGTGTGTCGGGATGATGAGACATAATGACACACATTTTTGATGAAAGCCTGGTCTCAGACAGAACCCCAAAGGCAAATCTACTTTTTGGTTTTGAGCAAACCCTTCTTGAAGAGAAGACTGAGCCATTTTATTCTTCTTCTTTCGCCCATTAGGTCTTTAGATCAAGAGAATAATAAGTTGTTATTACAAAGGAGGATCCCACTTCAAATGTGTTGGAGAGGCTTTTTATGAGGCATCAAAGCCACCCTGTCGATGATCATGGAGACTCAACTACTCATCAAAACACACAGACTGATCACGGTGCAGCAGCATGCTACCGTCCTATTTTGAGCAAAGAGCTCATGATGCTTAATCATTGAATTCGCTTCCGATTCAGCAAATAATGAACCCGTGCTCTCTCTGTTTCATGATGAGCAGTGTTCATGGGATTTTACCGGTTTAGTGGAGATGTCCTCGTTTGAGCACATTTCAACATGTGGAATCTAAGACATTTATTTCGGGCTACTGAGATTAGGAACTGAAATAGGTTCAGCAAAAACATTCATTGTATTGTTTGTTTCAACTGCATGTTCCTTTCTGTTCTTTGTCCATCATTACCATTCAACACACACCTGATTCAGCTGCAGACCAACTTCTCCAGCGTGTTTTTGCTGCAAAATGGTCAAAACCATTAATATCCAAAACCCAAGATGAAAAATCACCATAATAACGACACTGGATGATGGAGGGAAAGATTATGAAGGTTATTACAATTTATTCTGAGGAGAATGTGAATGTAAAGCAAATACATTCCTATAAAATAGTTGCTAAGTCAGTACCATAATTGCCCAACTGATGGTCACTACAAAAGGGAGTCTGGAGTCCAGGAATCTATGTTACATTGGCCATTCTGTAAATCTCTATCTTGAAGACACTGTTAGACAATTTTCAGGTAATGGAAATGGATTACAATGGTAAATTGGGCAGGCCGTTTATTAAAATCCCTAGGGTCAGTAACCTTGAGGCCTTCAACAAACTAAAAAGCTAAATGTAATACCGGAATTAAAGAAAATCATACAAAAAAGCTCTTTGAAAGCAGTGTCTCTCTGTCTGTCTTTCTGTGTCTTTGAAACATTGCATAAAGGGCTATACTTCTTTTTTTTTTTAATGCAGCTAGAAATAATAAGAAAAAAAAACGTACGGCTCTTATTCAGGAAAAATGGGCAACGGACAAAAGGCCAATTTTTCCTTTTTGAGGCAAAGTCCTTGTCGTTGAAAGTGCATTAGTCTGCTAATTAAATATCATATGTTTAACGAAAAATGCTACTTTGAAAGCAGTTGGATTGTTTGACTCAAAGCGCTAGCCTTGATGAGTGGAACTGTGTGCGGCCATGAAGAGGTAAAGAACGCCATTGTTCCAAGTGCTCCCCTCATTTGACCTGTCGTCATCCTTTCTATACTGATTCTACTTTCTTCTTTGTGTGCATTATAGACAAATACACCACGGAGACTCATGCAGGAGGAAACATTTCTGAGCGTGTTGCATTCGTTCATTTTACACAATATAGCGTTTGTTTCACTGTCTACAAATTAAGTGATTCTTCATTATTCAAATGGCGTTAAGCACAACTACTATAGTTTGCAGACAAACAACCTTGAAATACAAGAACAGAATGTTAGCAAAAAACTAGCAAGTAGCAAAGACATCTCTGTAACACTTTAGATTATATTCACCATTAACTAGGTGCTTACTAACATGTATATAAGTAGCATACTAGACCTTTATTAGTAATTATTAAGCCTGTATTAACACTTTAAGCAGGAAAAATCTTAATTCAATAGAGGTAGAATAAGGTTATGTAGAATAAGGTGTTAATACATGCTTAATGATTACTAATAAAGGGCTCGTGGGCTCAGTGGTTAAGACCGGTAACCTGTGTACGACAGACATCATTTAGAGTGTCTCTGTAAAAGTCTGAAATAAAAAGGAATCATACCTTTAATCGAGTTATTTTGTGTGCAGTGTGGTCATGGAAATATAAATATTAACATTTACATTGCACCGTCCTCTGATTAAGGTCATGTGATTGTATTTAGAGCTTAAACACATTTTGTCCCGCTTTTGTTGACCAAACAGTACGCTTCATGATTATGTTAAGGCAAGCCATAGTACATGAGACATTCGGCAACTAGACAAGGTATTGGTAGAACACTGATTTAAAGGATTTATCTGTTAGGTTTGTACACTCTGCCATCTCTCTGCTGTCCTCCCCACACTAGAACAACAACAAAGCCATCACCAGTGACCGTAATCCAGGTGACATTGAAAAGTAAAACTAATCAGTGATTCAGATTTACTATTATGTTGATGCTTAACCTTTCCTATCCCTTGTAGTTAAATGATCTTACACAAACTGATAATTAGGTTGCAGAAGCTCCCTAAACCATATAAAGATGGTGACACCTTTCTTTCTTATTAATCAACCCAGTTTAAAGCAAAGAGAGGGAATTAGAGGGATATTTTTTTTTGCAGCGTCCATTTTGTCCTTATCTTCAAACAAAGAGCACTTGAATGCATCTTATTCATTAGGGTGAATGGAGTGACTGAACTTCAAAGTGCACAACTACAAGGTGGCCTAAATGCTTCCAGCGCTGACAGTGTGTGACAGTCTGGGAGAGACCGATGTCATACACAGGAGGCTTGATGAGACAGATGTGTCGAAGAGAAAACAGGAGGCAGGAAGTGACGCCAGCCACACACACAAACACAGACAAGATAGGAACAAACAATACACAAGAGGAAAGGGGAAGAATGAGTGTAAAGCATAAGTACAATTAGGGCAGAATGGTGTAATCAGCACAATTATTTCTTCTATCGCTTCTTAGAAGAAAATGACTGTTAAGCCATACCGCTTGGGGTGGCTGACAATTTCTTAAATTTGACATAGCGTTGATAAGAGTAATACAAAGAGATGTATTAGAGTAACAAAGCTTTGACACGTGGGTTTCGCTCAGTTCAAAGACAATAAAGGGGGATTCAGGGAAACACAGAGTCTGGCCTTTTCTGCCATAAATCAAAACATCTTTCTTTTACAGCGTTTTATTTCACAAGATAAATCACTAATATAAGCATTGTAGTAGTACATGCAGCATTGTATGCATTTACAACACATGATGTTCACAGCATACTGGCATCATCTGGTCTGCATATTTGTCTCTTTATGGGCTCCACGTTAAAATGAGCAGGTCAGATCTTAAACCTGAAACACACCAAAGGATGGAAGTGGGAGCTGGAATGGTGGTGTTACATTAACGCCGGGCAGTATAAACCTTTGTCATGACAGACATGTCGTACAAGTGCTGCTTTACTGGATTCATTGTGGCTACTGTGTACATGTATTTCACTTGTGGGCTAAGGCATGCGTGCTGGTTTTTAACAAACTTAAACATGTCGAAAAGGATTAGAGCCATCACTAATGTTATGGGCACCTTTACTCTTCCTGCTATAAGAGAAGCTGAAATGTCTGCAATGGAAAAAAGTCTGTGAAACATAATGAGCAGTGTCACAAATACAGTGAGATTTTTCTTGGTTTGAAGTTTGCATGCTCTCTCTGTGTCTGTGTGAGATGCAGATAATGGTCAGGATTGTTGGATCATTTAAACGGCCTGTAGGGATGCCTCTTCCCCACTGTCAAAGGAGAGGCTGTATTGATGATGGATGGATGCAAACGTCCTCCTACACAGTAACAGTGATGTCATAAGACTGTTTTGTAACAGCATTTTAAATGGGATGCTCTTGTTAATGTTTAAATTTTTGTATAATCTGCTCAAATAGCTGTCACTCGGGGATTTACATGCCGACAAATACAAACGTGTGACAAGAGCATTATACATTAACCTCCGATTGTGTTTTTAAAAAATCAAGATCTCTCATCACACATTTACATGGAAACATTTTTGAATGTAAATTACAGGCAAACGCTAAAAGAATGCAGTCTACTTAGAGCAGTGAAAGAAAGTGAAAACTTGTTTTCTTTCAGAACTGTTGTAAGGCTGCAAATAACCCACTTTCAGTTTGTGTGGCTTTATGTGACCCGGCCAAATGTGGGAACAATTAATGTGTTTCTGGCATAAGCCTCGTCTCAATTAGCCAAATAGGCTTATTGGCATACTGACTGTGGTGAAAGAAATATTTTAAAAATTACGATGATAGCAAAACATATTAACTCACGCTACAGCCTGAAACAACAAACAATGGGGAACACATTTATAAGTTTATTCTCTGCCCTTTAAAGCAGGACAAAGTCACTGAAAGCTCACGATAGAGCAGGTAATGCTCTATATGTTGTTCATTGTCAATGCAAAATATTCCTCTTTCTTCTCATAGTAGAAGCTCAGTCTCGCCATGGCATATCTGAGAGGAGAACACAGGACAGACAAACGATATTAGAGAACAAAGTGCTGAGTAATAATATAACAATGAATAACAGTGAAGGACATGTAATGTACAATGTCACATTTACTGTATATTATGTTCAAACTCCACAACTGTTCCACAACTCCCTCTGAGAAAAAAGTGATTGTTAGACAAGTGACAAGGAGGCAACTAATTCCTTTGAAATGAGAGATTTTAGAAACTGTAAACCTACACAACCCCAAGACAAAGAAATACTCTAACACGTAAGCTTCATATTATATATAAAATACACACAGTAGTGGTCACACAAACTTTTTTTCATGTAAAAGGGAGAAATACGCAGAAAAGATTTGTGTATTAATGTACAAAACAACTCTTTGACATAGTCTGCATTACAATTAACAGCCACAAGAGTGTTCCGGACATTCACTGTGATGCAAAACAGTGTGTTTGTGTTCGTCAAAGCTTTAAAAGCAGGCGTCGCTTATGGCACTAGTTGTATCCTGCGTTTACAAAACCCAGAAAAATATAGCCTCAACGCTCTATTAAATTACTCACTGTACACGAGAGCTGTGGCAAAGCCTCAACACATTTCAGGGCTCATATGGGACAAAGGTGATTTTGTATTTTGCTTCAAACCATATTATCAGTGCTTGAATACATCTGATGTCTGAGTGTGCTGCTGCCCTTGGCCATTATACTCCACCCTTTGAAATAAAGTGAAGTTTTAAAAGCACAGAAAATGCAGGCCCAGAGAGGCCGTTGTACTTTAATCAGTGCTTTCACTGCACTCCTCAATGCAGAATCAGTGAAATAAAAAATATAATTCAGACACATGCCTTTTAGTTACTTGTATTCGCTATGTTTCTCACCTGTGTCTCTGGGTAAAACTGCTCTCTAATTATCACGTCAGATTCTGTTTTCTTGTTGTTGACAATGTTTCTTGAGGTGTTGTTGTTTTTTTTTCCTCCTGCTCTTTCTCTGCTTCACATATGACGGACATCGTTAGTTACAGGATCCTCAGCAGCGGTGTGTTGATAGAGATCGGCGGCACAGTCTAACTTCAACACTGTCTCCTTAGAAATGTTGTTTTTATACAAGTGTTAAGGAAAATCTGCAGGGGAAAATCTGTGGTGGTAGCCTGGCAGACCAGCGTGCAATTTTCACTTCTCTAATTGTGGCTTGGCAAACTCCATGATGCTGTCTTTGGACAGACATAGTTTTGTGTAAAATGTATGCTATAGTGGATGATTGACAATTCACACATTCACCCAGACAAGGGAACGAAGTGTTCCTCTCCCTGACTGGTCAAAACAACACCTGCTGACCGTCACTGAGGGAAGTCATGACAGATATTCAGCTGGACACATCCAATTCAGTCTCATGTAAATTTTTAGAAAAAAAAATCAGGTAAAAAAAGGAACTTAATGAAATGCTGATCCTTTCTTTATAGTGTGCTTTGTCGACCTTGGACAGTTTGGGAAAGCATTTCACTGCGTATGTGAGTGAATCATCAACTTTGTGAAAGTGGAAAATTAGAGTCAACCCTCGAACATCATGACAAAATTACACGTTCGCTTTTTTCTTTTTTTTGTTTTACAGTATTTACTTCTTTAATTCTTATTATCAACTAGCAGTGTCTACATCCTTAAGGAAATGTTACTTCTCATTATTAACCTGACACTTTTTTTCAGACACATCAATAATTTAAAGTTATCAAAGTTTAAAATGATCACTTTATGGTTTTCGGAACCACAGTTGGTATAACAGTCATTTAATTGGGAAACACAGAAAACAGTCATATGTAGTCTTTATTTTTAACAGATACTAAAACAAAAAATTCAGAATAAGAAATACTTTATTGATCCCTGAGGGGAAATTGCCCATAGTAAGATGTTAATTTACCTTTATTTAATATAGATTTCTGCCCTTCAAAAGAAATGCAATCAAAATGTTGAACTTTTAAACAATGTTACTCACATTATAATAGACATGTGACAGTATATCCATTAAAAAATACATAAAGGCACTGGTCAAACCATTCTGTCCTGTGGATTTATTAACCTCTCACACCTATTCCCTTCATAAGTGCTGACCATTTAAAAGAAAAGCAACTTTCATCCCTATTTTTATTAAAGCCGACACCTAAAACTAGCGCGTGTAACGTTTATCATCATCAGAGGTGAAACTGAGATGTTTTTCTATTTACCAGAAGTAGGGGAAAATGAACTCCCTCCAAAGCAGGTATTCCATTTCACAATGTGCTTTTGTGCACAATTCCCCAAATTTGCAGTCAGCCTAGTCCAAACAGTGGGCCTCCTCCTCATTCATTTCCTCATAATAATGTCTTTGTCAAATAACGGCTCGCCTTGCCAACACATCCACAAATTTTAACCACTGACTCGCAGACACTTTAAACACATGAATAAAATCATATCAGGAAAGTAAATACGGATGATGGAGGGAGGGTGGCTTTCTGTGCATTCCCCTTGTGGCTCCCTATTGTCACATCTACATCTGGCCCTGGTTAAAGCACAAGGCCTGGGCGACGCCTGTCACTTGTTGGGAAGTCGGTGGAAATTTGGCTCAGGGGGATAACAGTGGGTGGAAACCCACAGACACACACACACACGCGCACACACACACACATACACACACACACACACACGTACACACACACACACACACATACGAACAAGGGGTTTAACTTATTATCTCGTACCTCAATAGATCTTATTTGTCACAAACACATAACACATAAGCAGTGCAGTGTGCTTTATCTCAAAATAAAAATGCATCAATAAACTCATTTTACATTTATATTCGTAACAATAAAATGATGGTCAAATAACCATTATTTCTTGGAGTAAATCAAATAAATGAAATGCAGGTCAGTTGTCAGGGGGAAACTTTGTAAAGTAAGTAATGTTAGTGATTAAAACTTCTGATACGGATCAAAAACGTTTAGATTGTCTTTTGGTAGTTGTTTTAACTGTCAGTCCCGAGGGAATTCAACATGGCCTCAAATTGACAATGTGTTCTTTAATTTATAAAATCTCTGCATCTTTGGCTGCCGGCTCACTGGAAGTTATCAGGCTGGCTTTTGGAGAACCAGGAAGTGACCGTGTATAGAGTCAATCTCAATCCTCATAACCTCATTTCCAGCAGCTGTAGGCAGCTGTTCTGAGCAATGAGCACTCACTGTGGACTAACTACCCAGCAGCAGCAGCAGCAGCAGCAGCAGCAGCAGCATTTATCGGTTGAATTCCCATGTGTATATTTTAATTAATACACGGTGAGGTCCAAAGGCCCAAATGGCATAGATCGCACGTTCAAGTAACCATGTGCTTGTTTGTCATTTCATTTACAGAGGGTAGGCACACGCCACAGTCACAGGACACAACCCTCAGTGAGTAGGATTGTACGCTGGCTAACTTTCACGAGGTAGGCCCATCCCCATCTTTACTGGTGCTCTCAGACTGAGCTCATTTCATTTTAACCCTCCAGTTCAAGAAGCGTAACCCAACCCTCAGCATGCACTTTAGGACAACCTCAGCCAGCAGCTTAGAGCAGCAGACGTCTAGCAGCCGTATATATGTGGCCCAGCCAGGGATGAGAGACGTATATGTAAGGGAGGACCGACGGCACGGGAACAATAGCGCCTCTGTGCCTCGGCACCCCTCTGGATCACATTTCCTCCGAGGTCCAGATCGAAATGAGGTGGGGGCCCTGTCGCTGATCTAACAAGTGGGCAGAGAAAGCCACACAGAGGGGAGGGTGATGTATGTCAATAGAGATTAGCGAGATGGGGCTGGGAGGTTGCCCTTCTGAACTCTATTGTCTGGCTGTTGGAAGAGAGGAATGTCTCCTGGACTTGTATAAAGATAACTATCATAATACACTGAGAAATAAAATCATTTTTGTCTTCATTTAAGTCCAGCCTTTCATCTTTTCACAGTGTGTGGTATTTGAGTGAGGAACAGCAGAGAATTTCACGTGTAAATATTTTGTCTGTGTTTGGTAGTAGCAAGAGGAGTGGACAAAGTGTGCTTTTACTGCATGTTTTATGACAAATACAAATACAGTCCTAAAAGCACTGCTCGGGGAAAAATGAAATATTTCCACACTCGTGTTTCAAGTTTCCAATATTTTATTGCATTTTTCTCTGCCAACTAATTCCCCTTCAAGCAATCCTAATGAAGATCCTGTTTGTCTAAACATTATAAAGAATTACTGGGAGCTTCACCCCAACATAAGCAATAAGATGGTCCAATGATGTTGCTCAGAGTTCTAATTTTCTGTGTGGTTTTACATGTTTCTACATTAAACAGCTGTTGGGAGGACGTAAATGTGAGAGTGGTGCTTAATGTTTGAAGGATGTCGGTTTAAATTTCGACCATGTGCAGCAGTATATTTATTTTTTACGGCATTTGATGGAGAAAATGACAGCCATAGTGTTTTAAGATTTCTAAGTTTCACAGGACATTTAAGTTGCCTTTTGTCAGACGTACTAACCTTTGGAAGTCAAAGTCAATGGAGGAATAGTGTGATTGCAGGATGGCCCAGATCCCCCAGAATAAGTTGGATGCCTGGAGGAGAACAAAGAAATGTAAAACATTACAGCATCGTTGAAGTAATTATTGCTGACTAGTTTTAAAAGCACATTGTTTTTTCCTTTTCTTAATTGATATATAAATAACACATTGTTTGGGATAACTGTGAAAATGAACTGTTCTTATGGACAAAGTAGCACACGGACAGAAAACATCAGGGAAAAACACTGACCATAACAAACCCAAATAACAAGAAGAAGAAGAAGTTGAATTTCAATCATTAAATAACACATATGCTGTGTGGATTCACCAATCTTATCTTCTTTGTTCTTCTATTGTTGATATTTTTCTCTGTGCTATCGAGCAAATTGTAAATAACTTATTATCCATACAGCACTTTTCTAGTCTCGATGACCACTCGAAGCTGCTTTACACCCATTCACTCTCACTTCTTTCCGTCACTCACTCATCTTTCATACGCATTCACACGCTGCCGGCACAGCTGTCAGGAGCAACGTGGGGGTTAAGTGTCTTGCCCAAGGACACACCGGCATGTAGACTAGCTGAGCCGGGAAAACACACAACCTTCAAATTGAAAGACAACTCGCTCTACCACTGAGCTACCACTGCCCTTAACTGTAGGCAACACTTCATTGACCTCCACTTATCATGCTACAACTGCTCCCAAAGCTGCTGCTGCTGCTGCTGCTGCTGCTGATGCTGCTGCTGATGTGACATGCCAGTTGTACTCAGTCAAAATGACAAACCTCTGTATTGAATGGTTCCCTCCTTAATGGCTTTGCTCACTTAGGCTTGCGGACTTCCATGCTTCCATAAATTTCTGTTGTTCCCCACCCTTATTGTAAATCTTCATGGTAAGACCACTAATAGCAAGTCCTAATAAGATCCAGACAGGCCTCTGTTCTGTGGCCCAATGATATAATCACATTTTTATTTGATAATCAAATAAAGGGTGGATTGAAATACTTGAAGAGCGATGTGCGGTTTTCCCTTGGCTTTTTTCCCTCCCTGGCAGATTTTCATCTCTAATCTATGTCTTTAGTTGGGAAGAGAGATTGAGTGTATTTCTATTATGATTAATAACTGCTTCCCATTAAGAAAGCATTAGTCTAACACTAAGCAGAGACAGTCAGTGACAGGGAACCATTGAGAAAAAAAGAACATAAGAGACATGTAGGGAAAGTGACATCACAGAGCCGTGGGCTTTAGTCGCCACATCATGGGGGATCTCTGCGGAGGAGAGGATGAGTCGTAGAGACCTCACAGTGTCTTGGCAAGCTTTGCCCAACATTTACCATTTGGCATCTGGCCAGGCTTTGTCAATGCCACGGCTCCTTTCAGTGCACATTGATTTCCTTGACTGGTGAGATTTTAACCATTCACAAGTATTATTAATTCATCTGTATTATTAACTACTGAGACGTGGATTCAATGTAGTTTGATTCATTCAAGCAATTACCAAGTGATACATCAATTACACAAAATAATGAAATCACATCTAATCAAATTCATAATGGGAAGAACACAAAAAACATGGATGCGGATAAAAAAAAAGCCACTAGACTGAATTAATAATTACTGCTGTGTTTTTTAAAAAAAACAACTTTAAAAGCCAGTTTACAAAAAACTGAAATCTAGTGAGATCTTTATATGGAGCAAATTCACTTGTGCCAATTTATCTGTTAACAAACAATTAAAAAAAAAATAGGTCATCTAATATTTCACACTGACAAGAAGAGCAGATGATACTTGTTTAAATTAAAACAAGAGATTTCAGCTCAGTATCTTGAAATTCTGAAACGTAAAGCCTGTCATTTTCTCTGTTAACAGTCTCACTATCCCTCACTTTGACACATGGCATGTAAAAATGAGTCAAGCTAGAAAGTTGGCTTGTCAAGTGACGGTGATCAAGTTCTCCCACTTCCCTCTAGTTCTCCTCGGTTTGTCTAAGAAAATCTGACTTCAATCAACGTGATGTTATCGCCTCTCTTTCCCCATTCCAGTTCATATTTCTTTCCCCTTTGTCGCTCCCTTCTTCCTGTTTGGCCAAGGCACAAGTTATTTTAGAGGTAATATGCTTCTTCATTATGTCTTGGCTATTTTCAAGAGACATTTTAAACCAGCCCCACATCGGTCAGACAATTCTACATGTTGTGTTTCGCTATGACCGGCACCTCTCAAACCAAACAGAATGAAAATTGTGGTCATAAGAAAAATAATTTTGGCTGCTGCCTTTCATTTTTTTCCCTGCGGCAGCTCCTAATCAATGCAGATGGAGCCCATCGAAATCTGAGCAGCAGTGTGTCAGCTGAGGATCGGGTTTGGTTTTCTTTGCGGATTGTTTTGGTGAGGTGTTGCCGCTCTGTCATGTCAGAGATCTGGACACATACAGTATGGTTATTGTTGAAATGGGCACACGAATCTCATAATACTGGGACGTTTGAGTTGCTGTGAGAGGAAACATTTTCAAAAAAGCAAATAACCGTTGAGATATATTTCAAAATAAGTCGAAGCGGACTCTTACCAATGAGTATTTGCAGGCCTGAACATAGAGCTGTGTGACTTCTGCCTCTGTGACTGTGACCTCACGCCCAGTGCTGTGCTTGTAACTCTCCAGATAGGCCAACAGCCAGTCTCTCTGCAGCTCCCGGGTTGGATAAAACCTATAGTTAACCTTTGTTCCTTGAACACACACAAATGTACATGAAGTTGAATGTTAATGTAACCAGTATCAGTGTAAAGGCGTAACACACACGGCCTAAAATAAATAATTTTGACACTGGATGTCAACACACATTTAAATGATTTACTGATGTATTTGAGTGATTCAAATGAATGCATCAGCATTTCAAATCAATGATGAATTATACTAACAGGGAAAACTGTCTAATTCTGATACTAGATACTTTTTAATGCACGATAAAAATGACTTTACACCCTGGTTCTGCTATTATTGCTTAAAGGCTCTGCTTACTTTGTGTTTCAGAATTTTAAAATCATAGTAAGGTTGGTATGATGTGAATGAAACAATGTTTTAATACTTTAGAAAATAGAAAGAAGGGATCTCTGTGTCACAAACATTGACATTTCTTTTCCAGGTTTGCGAAATATCACGGTTACAAGCATTCCTGTCGTTTGAGGTGGCCCCATAATTAGTTTTTATTTATTTTTGTTATTTTCTGAGTTCAAACAAAGTTTTCATCACAGCCGAGATTTACTGCGACACACCTGATATGTCAAAAAACATTTTTGTCACTATATAAGGACATGGAGAATACATTTGTCTGAGCAGCATCGGAGGAAGAACACAATTTTATTTTTATTTTGCACTGGCAGAAAGATAAAAATCACAGAGCCAGCACTAACGGAAAAATTATCCAGTGCATCACAGCCCCTACTGCATTCAGGATTCCACATTAGGCAATCTTTATGTTTGGCCTTGATAAATGTTTGTCAGCAAATTGAACTTTCGTATCATCACACCTACCAGCAAATTCGTTGAAGTGATTGCCAATATCGAAGGCCTGGTAGTTGTAATCGGCATACTCGTAGTCAATGAATTTCACCTTTTCTAATGGACGAGGAGAGGGAAAGAAGGAGTGGTTACCAGGACAACACGATGAACATGTCTAAGGTAAGAGTAACTCTCCCTCCCTTTATACAAAGTACAGAACCTTGTAGGAGTCAAAGGAATACGGCGACTCTTTTGAGTCACCATGGACATACTTGAAAAAAAATGAATAAAAGATAATAAAAGATTATTGTGAATGAGGTAATAGTATTAAATAAAATGGGAATAAATTTTTTTTAATGGTGCAAAGGTGTTTGTCTGGGCATAAAATAAAGGGAAGCAGAATGAAGAGTGTGAGCTGCATTATTTCAAACTGATGGAAACAGACACCTGAAACTCTGACCGAGTCGTTCCAATAACAGAGCTACGATCGGCGTGTAGAGTAAGACTTCTATGACTAACTGTTCTGACTTGGCTTTCTAACCCCTGATATAGAAGACTACCTTGTTCACATAAAGTATTTCAGAAAGCAGCTTATTTTCACTGTCTTATCGACCACATTTCCCAGGGTCAGTGACGTGCAGAGCAGCTCCTCACCCTCTTTGTGGTTGTATATTATGTTTTTTGTCAGGAGATCATTGTGGCAGAGGACAGTCGGCGAGCCAATCTGCAAGAGGTGTCTTTTCAAAGACGCCATCTCCGCTGACAGAGTCTCATAGCTGGGCACCTCTCGCGAAGCCACAGAACTGCAGGGAACAAAAGTGCTTTAATTCAATTATTTCATTACGGTGAAGTCAAGATTGTCACTGCAACTCTTCAAGGAACATTACATGAAAGAGGAGTCGCTCGATTTGGTGAAATTCAACACCCAAAAATCCCCGAAGCTTATGTCAGTACAGTAATTGACTGGTGCAGGATGCTTTATACCAGAGGCTGCAAAAAGACGAGAGCGACACATTTCTGTTTTGAATCAGAAGCCGGCGAATCGGTTTAATGTAGGAAGAGAAAGTAGGTCTGAGTGGAATAATGAAACATTTGTCATCTCATTTGATTTCTGCTCTATTCTAGACATGATGACAGGTATCCAGTACAGTGAGTCATCTCAGACTTTACTACCAAAGATGATGCCGCTTAGTTTTAACCATAATTAAATTACAAGATTAAAGATTTTGCACAATTATTTAAGGCTTATGTCCAACTGTGAGTCTGCATTGAAGCAAAGCTCTCGCTAAAATATTTTTTATTTGAGGGGAAACAGGGATGCAGAGAGCAGCTCTTTCAAAGGAAAAGTTTTGAAATAAGGATTTAAGGATAATTTCTGTAATGAAGGGAAATCTCCTGGTGCTGTAGGAGGACGGCGTGAGGAAGTTTGCCAAAAGAGTGGAAGTTTATCCTGAACTCGCACACTTTTCTTCTAAGAATGTGTTTGTAAACTGAAGCAGTTCAGGGCTCTTGTAAGGTTGCATGCCTTGTTTTCACTCCGTTGATTGCTGCACGTATCAAAAAATGTCCTTGGATGTCAATGCAAAATGTATGTGGAAGCAACTCTGCATGAGCATCCATCTCCTAATTAATTTTCCTGTTTTCCTTTCAGTCGTCAGGCCATGACAAGAGGGTAATTTAAGCACCACCTATTTATTCAAAAGGGAACAAACAGATGCTCCAGTATTATACACACTTGTGGACATAATTTAGTGCGGCCTGTTAGGAACGCACAATAAAAGCAGACGAGCGAAGCCTTGTTTATGGTCATGACACAGAGGCTGTGTTGCCGTATACATCGTTTGCCTCAACAAAGCAACAAGTCATTTATGGTTATCATTTCCTTCTGCTTCATTCTTTCTTTCTTTCTTTCTTTCTTCCTTTCTTCTGATTTTGTCACAAAATCAAGGTTACATCCAGACGATATGCAGATATAAACTTACTTGTCTATTTGCAAGCAAGCATGAAAAACATTTTAAATAGCTGTTTCCTTCTGAGGTTTTATTCATTTTGATACATTTACTGTTACTTTCATTTAGCTTCTATTGTCAAATGAAATGATTGAAATACTATAAAATGACATAGTGGTTGACGTATATGTATAACCGCGATGCATAAATTATCTATCTGCTCTACTCTGAAATTCAGCTCAGTCAAATGGTGAATTACTCTGATTCCTTTTCAACACATTCATATTTTTTTAACTTAACAAGCCGACTTCATCGTAGAATAAACCCACAAATACTCGCAGTCAAAAGCCAAATGAACGACCTCCATTGACTTTAAATGGAAACCTGTCTTCTTGCCATCAGATCTTTTCCTCTTTCTTTTCTGTCCTTTTCATAGAGCAAAGTACATCAAGTACATTCGCCTCCTGCTCCCTGTCAAGTCTCTGTAAGGTAATTAGTGGAATTTCCTCCTCTGGCGCTTCATTATCAATGTGCCTTATTTACATATGATTTCAAACACCAGCCAAGCACTACTGATTTTTTTTTCTTTTTCCCTTTTTCAAATGCTTTACACGATCCGTGGGAGTGTAAACGGGAGACACAGCAGGGGGCCTTTGGGAGAAGAAGAGGTTGCACTCTTGCTTTCCATTGCTCTCCTTTCTTTTTGCTCCTATCGCTGACTTCTACTGTGCTCTCTCTCTCTCTCGCTCTCTCTCTCTGAACCTTGCAGCTGCTGCAGCCTCTTTCGCACCCTCTCCCCCTTTCTCTCCTCTTCTCTCTATCTGTCTCTCTCCTTGCACAGTGGGTGGCTTAAGAGCTGAAGACCTCCTCTGCAGGTGCAGCCTCTTCCTGCTCTCTCTCTGCCTTTCTTTTACCATTTCCTCTAAAGATCACATTCATACTTGCACTCATACATTCTCGAGTACAAAAGTTTCTCTGATGCCTGTTTAAACCCCCTTTGCTTGTTTCCCCCCAGTCTTGGTCGTGTCACTGCCTCTCTCTCACTCTCTCTGTGTATGTGGGTGTGTGTGTGTGTGTGTGTGTATCATCACGTCACACACATGCAGTCAAAGCCAGTAAATATTTAATAAAGGTACGCACCATAGACATGAGTTGAAATGAAGCCACATCTCTTGGATCTTAAAATGATTAAATTGTGCTCTCTTTGCTCTTTTTTTGCAATGTTCCTTATTATTAAAAATCATAATAACAATCCTTATTGTAATAATAAGTTAAGGCTGTACAAGCAGAGCCGGCCCAAGGCATAAGCAAACTAAGTGGCTGCGTGGTGTGTGGAGTAAAAAACAAAAATTATATTAAAAATGTCTAGATATCTTAAGATATATTTAGATATCTAAATAGTGTTGAGCTTAGGTTATTTGGTTTTATTTTGTAGTTGAAGATTGCTCATTTAGTGCACATTTGCACACACAAGTATCAAAAACCAAAGTCATTAAACTGGTTTAATTCAAGTTCATTATCACTACACTTAGTGCTTCACGTTGAACACAAAAGTACAAATTCTTACTAGGCCACTTGTGTGATTTCACTGCCCTGGTCTGGCGTAAACAACACAACTACTATTAATATAATTCAAAGTGTTACACTGGTATCAATAAGAGTCAAGCGCCATCTACCACAAAGGCTTGGGCCGGCCCTGCTTTCAAGGTACAAGGCCATTTTATATAGCCAGGAAAATGATGACGTTAATACATAAAGTAAAAAGAAAACCACTACACATTTTATAAAACTTCTATCCTCCATACATCAACTGTCTACCGCTTTATCCACCACATGGAGACCGTGGGGATGCTGGTACAAATCCCAGCTGACATAGGGCAATCTAGAGTGTTCGATTAACCTCTACATGTTTTTGGACTGTGGGAAGAAGCCGGAGAACCTGGAGAACACACACACACACACAGACACACTGAGAGAACATGCAAACTCCACACAGAAAGGCCGCATGGCCCAAAATTCCTATCCTGAAATATAGTTTTCTGTTCTGCACGTCTCTCTGTGTTTGAGCACCAGTGGACTGCGTTAACCCACTCAGCCACACAAATGCCTCACAATATAGCACCATCTATTGGGCTCCTAAAAGTAGTGCAGTTAGTTTACTTTAGCAGATGCACTGTTTAGTATGAAACTTCAATCTTAAGTCATTCACACGCTCATTGCCTTTGGTTGGTAATTGTATGCAAAAAGCACAGATTATTAAATAAATGAATAGACTGACTGTGCGAGTGGACGAGGGGCTGTGCTCCATTTCACTGTTTGTAGAAGACAAAATCAAACACTTTCACTTTGAATGTTTTGAATTTTAATTAGTGAGACATGTTTTTAGACTTTATATTAACTAATGTTTAAAACACAGGTTTAGTTAAATTAATTAAGCCAACCTGAGTTGTAGGTTGCATTTGCCAAAACCATCTCTCACAACAGGAACATAAAAAGAGGGTTTGCTCCTGATTTGATTTATACTGAGAAACCAGATGAACCAGAATATATAGCCTGAGAACTGGAAGATCTGCCTGTTTCTTGTCTTCCATGTGACAAAGATGTCTAGTCACTCTGGTGTGCTCTTAGGTCTTTGTGGGGCCTTTGTCTTCCCAAACCGATGAAAGTAAGAAAAACGTATCCACAAATTGCTTTCCCTAAAACTCAAAGGAAGAAAAAAAACACTACTCGGATACTCTTGGCTTCCAGCTTCAGTTTGGGCCAACTTCTGACCCTTTCTCCACAAACATAAACAAGATTGAACGTTTGACAGATAAGGGAGCTCTGCAGGAAGCTTGTGGCAGGGCGTCTGTTTCTTTGTAGTGTCTGCAAGGCCCTCTCACCTTTCACCCCATGACCCCTGTCAAAGATAATGCAATGTCATTGCCACAAAGGCCACTCCCTCACCTCTTTCCCCTGACTTTACCCAATGGCAGCTTTCTGACAGCCTCCATGTGAGGGAGGTAAATGTGTCAACACAAAAACTTGACCAAAGACAGTCCAGTTACTAATAATAAATGGGTGGAGAGGAGCAGTATGGGCAGGTCTGAGAAAGGTGCGTTTACTATGTGAGAAAATGATAAGGCATCAGTGCAACTGCTGCTACCTAAAAGACAAGACTATGTGGAACCCTTTATGTTCTGTGTAGTTCAGACCTGACCTGAATCAAATATTTTTACACATGTATGACCTATGAAATTTGGGGCAATTACCTTAACCCTAACACACATAATGCATTTCCTTGCCCCTTAAGACAAAAAAACTAAACCTAACCCTTACCTAAACCCAAATCTAACATTAACGCTAAAAACAAGTCTTAAAAAGCCCTTTAAAATGGTGAGGACAAGCCAAAATATCCTTGCAATGTCAACATGTCCTCACAAAGATAGGTCTGAATCTAAATTTATCCTCAAGGCTTCTACAGCCACATACACACAAACCTTCTGTGTGGACAGTCTTATCCCTAAATTTAACTATACTATCAGTTAAAGTCTAATCTTAATCTAACCACAATTCATACCGTGCCCTTAACCCCAAACAGAGCCTAAGAAACAAGGTTCTTCCTCATTAGGATCAGGCTGTGGTCCTATGAGCACTACTGGTTCTGAAAGTCATCGTTTACCAGAAAACATCCCAAAGAGACAATGAAAATCAGTAAACACACACAACCTTTCCCCTTCTCTTTTTACGCTGATAAACGGCAGAAAGTTGTTCTAACTTGTCCTAGTAAATGCTTCACATTTACATATGGAAGGATTCATTACAGTATACTGTATACTATTGGTCAAATCAGCTAAAATCCTCCAGTAATATGAACAAAGGATCTTGCAATGGAGGTGGGAAACTGTGATGAATGTAGGGCTGTACAAATAAAATAAAAGACATAATAAAGATGCTGGTAAGGATGCAGGTACTTTCCCTCCGAGCTGATTTTGTGTTAATGACCCTTGTGTGAAAATTGTTTTGGATATGGAATAAGAGAGTTTCTTTGTGATGAAAATCATGTTGTAATGTTTCTGCAAAACCTCCATCTAAGGTGGCCAAGAGAAACTGTAAAAAACAAGTCTTACATGGGACCAATAAAAACCTGGATGTGTCTTTTTTTATATATACACTGTGCTGACAATGACAAGCTTAAGCCAAAAGTTGTCTATTTCAGCTTTTAAAGTAAATACTGAGTGCTAAATGGATTCAGCACGTCTCAAAGCTCGGCGCTTGCGTTCATAGTCCTCAACTTCGCGAGCAGGGTTGAGTGAAGGACTTGGCACAATAGCGAGAGCACAAGAGATGACTTGGAGCAAATTGGTTAGAAGGAAGTGTAGTGCATGTAGTCGTAAAGTTAGCAATCGGGAGATTTAACGCATTGTCCTCAGTGAGAGAGGTGAAGAAAAGAAATGATACGCCAGTGATCTTTATCCCTGTATTTAGAGATAAACAGAAGTACAAGGATGTGGACTGCCAATAGGAGAGAGTGCTGGGAGAGATTGACTGTATCTGAATTATTTCAAAGAATTTAGCCTTTTTTTCAGTAAAGAGACAAGTGTTGGGTTGGGTTAAAGGTTGTGAGGGATTGAGTAAGGTTTTAAATGTGCTTTTAATTGGTGTTTTTGTTACAGCTAATGTCCTTGGAAAAATAGTTTTGGCAGTGATGATGTTGGGCAGAGGGTTTAGTGTTTTAACGCCATTGTCTTTCACCACCTCTGAGATCAGCATTCAGCTTTTGGATGAAGTTAGTTAGCCATCAGGTAATAGTAAGCAGGTATTGTGTGTAAAGGTATCACTGACCTCTTGTGAGGAGATGGTGGCCAAAGTGCATCTTTTTTAATCACCATAACATTTTTAAAACCCCAACAACATTGCAGAAACTTAGTGGCCAACTCTTAACTTACTTAAATAAAGACTGTTTCTTCTCATGTTGTTGGGCAGAGAACACCAATAATGATTGCAAACATCAACAGGAATATTACACATTTTTATAGTTGTTTTTTACCCTGTTAAAACTGCCACTGTCCACTAAACCTCGCCATTAAATCTGTCACACAACTGCAGAGTCATGTTCTTTGATATCTATCACACTGATCAAGTGATGAATCATGCAGACTTAAATGTGTACCATTTGGTGCAGCGTTGCTGAATTGGTCTGTTGTTGGTGCTGCTCTTCAACATTGTGAGAAAGTGGGACATTTTTGTCCAGAGTAGAGGTTCAACAGACGCGTCACATTTTGGCTGGATGGCGTGGATTCTCCCCATCTCTGCTGCGATCAATCTGCAGTAAGAAAACATTTTCTCACATGAGCCGAGCTGATGCTGTTATTGCACAAACACTCATTATCAGAGGAGACACACAACTCCCTTTCCATTTAGTGCTCTTATCTCGTTCTTGTTTTAAACAAAATGGACTTCGCTGCTTTTGAGACCTTTTGACGAGTGGAGTGCTCATTCTTGAGACATCTTAGTGGTAACAGAAAGATCTTTGGGTATTCCTCACAGAGGGTATCAGGCAGACTAAGGTGATTGATGTCTGTCATGGCCCTGGCTGTTCATCCTTGACAGACTGTGTTGTGTCCTTTTGGCCTGTGGTGAGAATAATGATGCTGGCGTGTTATCTTCAGAATGATTTATGAAACCGGGGCCATGAGTAAACAACATTGCTCAACATGAAACATGACTCAAGTGAAATAATTAAAAAAGAAAAACCCTGCATCAGCATGGTTGAAATATTCAACACACACTAATACACACACATGCACATACACACACACCCTCCAATAATCACCTAACTGTTGTGTCAGAAAACAAATGTTCAGGGTCTCGTATCATAATCAATAAACCTGTTGAAATGATACACTTTGACCACTGAATGGACCTAAAAAATAACAGCGTTTGCATTATTGAACAATTTTTATTATACTGGTGAAACTAAATGAACAACCTTCGCAGAAATGAATGATATGTTTGAATTTTTATGATTTTCACAATTGTATGCAGGATCAATCAGGTCACTGCTTTGACTGAATTTCTTGAAAATATTATAATAACTGGTCCAAGGTACTTCTTGCTACATTGTACTGGCATATACATAATGAACGCAATATGAACTGAAATGTTTGAGCAATATTAGCTCTTAAGCAAGTGTGGTGTAATCATTTAATAGACTTTAGTAAAGTAGTCAATGTTAAGTGGAAGTTCATGTTTAAATCTCATTTTCTTATCTCAAAAGATATGCGTTTAGCAATAAATTCAGAATAAACAATATTTTCATCTACTCTCAGTTACGATAGACTATGGTCAGAATGTTGGTGAATGAGCTGGTCACTTGTGAATATGTGCTGTTCTGGCAGAGACCTGTAAATAGAGGGTTGCC
>NC_058030.1:1269383-1349383 GCF_019176455.1 Solea senegalensis
AAACAACTGCTTTACAAGCCACGAGTCACTCGTTTGTGTGTTTGTGTAAAAACATGCAGCCGCGCAGCGATGACTCCGCCCACGTTGAGGAGGAGGTACTATTTTGCAGTGGAAAACCAACCTAAACCGTGGCGTGCCGAGGCGAGGTGGGACCATAAGTGGAAAAGGGGGCTCTAGATTCTTGTTTGGAACCTCGCACTCATATAAAAAATAAATGAAAAAAAAGGTCTGAAGGACCAAAAAACCCTTTGGACACCCCTGATGTAGACAATCGAAAGGGGAATAAAAAATAAATAAATGAGTTATCACGACATAAAACCAACAATCCTAGACTAGAACTAGACTAGAGTCTAAAAAGACCCAGAGTCGAGGATTTGGAGAACCGTGACCCCCGTTTATTGGAGAATCCAGATTGTGCTGTCGATATAAAAGTGAATAAGAATCACAAGTGTCCTCAGTGTCCGCCCTCCCTCCCTCCATCCCTCCCTCCCTCTCCTCACTGCTGCCAGCTAGTGTCATAAAAACAACAACACGCCGTCCATCCATGAAATACAGGACACGTTTGTGCTTCACTCACTCACTCACTCACAACCCTGACTGTACGATAAGAGACAGAAGGAAAATAACATCCTGATGCTGCTGCGTGTCCTTCCTACCTGGAGGACAGAGCGCTCCGCAGCCCATATCTGTCCCGTCTACGTCCCCCCAGTCTCCAGCATCGTCTCCCGGTCACCGGGACCAGCTTAACTCCCTCCTGCAGAACTGAGCTCACAGCGGCATCAAACCATCGCCCTCATGCAAATACGATCACATTTTCTCTGTTTTAATGCAGCATAAAATATATATACTGTATAGCTATATCTACTGTATACATATACATATATTATATAATATATATATCCTGCTGTTTTATGTGCTTCTCATCACCTTTCTCTTTTCTCCCCCTCTCTAATTCTGTCATTACTCGGGCATATGTGACGGTCACGGACGTCACAGGGACTTAAATTTAATCAACGATCAACAGCAGAGTGAGAGAGCGAGAGAGTGAGAGAGTGAGAGAGTGAGAGAGCAGGGTTTTCCATCCAGTCACACACACACACACACACTCACTCTCCACTCACTGTGTGTGTGTGTGTGTGTGTGACACCAGCCAGCATGGATATGATGTGATTGCGCGGACAAAGACGACATAAAGACGGGGTGGGGGTGGTTGGTGTTGGGGGGGCTCAGCTGTGCAGCAACAGTGTCCTGAATGACAACAACGCAATCATCCAACGACTCAACGAGACCTTTTCTCTCGTCCCGCGATAAAAGCTGACCTTTGACGCTCACGTTCACAGGCTGTGTTCAAAAAACTAAACAAACAAAAAAAACAGGCAATCTGAGTATTTTTGTCTTAAAAAAACGCTGAAAATGATGAAGAAATTAAGGCCATTTGTAAAGCAGTAATCTGATTATTGACCAAATTAAAACAGTGGTCTGAATAAAACCGTCATGGAGACTTGTGTCTAAATCCATACACAACACTGTTCTCAGTCTGGTTAGTAGTCTACACTAATCTGATTACTGATCAGATTAAAAACAGTTGTTATCGTCAAAATCTAAATGCTGATGCTATTCTGGTTATTGGCCAGTGACTGTACCTACAAGGACTACAATAATGGATTACAGTAATCTGATTATCAACCAGGTTAGTCTAAATCAGTGGTTCTCAAACTTTTTCTGTTGGGCCCCCCTTTGGAGGAAGAAATTTCTCGGGGCCCCCGCGACTCTCACGAAGCTGTAACAATGTGTCAAGTATAACATTTATTCAGTCAATATTAGAAGAAACGTTTCACTTTTCTTTCAATAATTTGTTGTGCAAATAACATTTTTGCTTTAGCAGTACAAATAATCTCAATATTGCTGAGAAAGCAATTTTCAAATAAAAATAATCAAACATGCAATTATAACTATAATAGTGTCATTTTTAAAGAATAAATACATTTGGATAACAAAGAATACTTTACCAATATCAATAGTTTGCTTTGCAAATAAGATTTTTTTGTTTTAAAAATACAAATGCTGCCCCCTGCCAATGTTGTGAGACACAACACACGCAGTGGTTTTTCTTAATCTCGTACCACATTCGCCGTGAATCCAAGACTGAGACACGCGGCGTCGCATTTTCTCGTCTTGGGTTTTGGTCGTCGTGAATCATTGTTCTGTTCGGCTGACGTTGGCTTGTTGTTAGTTTCTGAAACATTGGCATAGTTTTCTTTTTGCCCCTGTCAGAAACTTCTCTGTAATCCAGATTTGGTTGTGGTCCGTCACTAAAATGAGTCCGGGTTACAGCGAGACCAAAAGTTCCGCCTGCTAAACTTTAGTTAGGACTTAAAAAAAAACAGAACTTGCAGCCCCCGGAAAGTCTCTACGCCCCCTCAGGGGGGCCCGCCCCACAGTTTGAAAAAGGCTGGTAGAAATAATGTTTCTGTAATGCAGTAATCTGATTACTGACCAGGTTCAAAAACAATCCTGTCATGGACACTGGTGTCTGACTCCAAAGACTGATTTCATTCTGGTTAGCAGTTTAGTGACTATGCTCCCATCGACTCCAGTAATCTGATTATTGACCAGATTAAAACAGTAGTCAGATTAAGACACTGTCACATGGACACAGACACTCATGTCTAAATCCAGCTACTGATGTTATCTGGTTCGTCAGTGACTGATTTACATGGACAACTCTAATCTGATTACTGAAAAACAACTGTTGGAATAAGACTCTGTCGTGTGGACATGTGTACGCTATTGTCAAAATCTAAATGCTGAAACTATTCTGGCTATAATTCAGTGATTTGATTTGATTATTATTCAGTCTTCAGACTACTGTTTAAACCTGGTCAATAATCAGATTACTGTAATCCATGTAAACACAGCCTCTGACATCGCATGAGGCATAAATCAGAAGTTTGGCTCAGACATTAGTGCCTGTGTGTCTACATGACAGTATCTTAATCCGACTACTGTTTTTATTTTGGTCAATAATCAGATTACTGTAGTCCACCATTGTAATCCATGTAAACCCTGATATCTGACCAGATTAAGGTCAGACGTTTGATTCAGACATTACTGTCTGTATGTCCACACGACAGTATCTTAATCTGACTATTGTACCTGGTCAATAATCAGATTACTAATCAGATTACTGTAGTCCAATACTGTAATGTATGTAAACACAGCCTCTGACATTGCATGAGGCATAAATCAGAAGTAGTGCCTGTGTGTCCACATGACAGTATCTTAATCTGACTACTGTACCTGGTCAATAATCAGATTCAAATCAGATTACTGTAGTCCAATACTGTAATGCATGTAAACACAGCATCTGATGTCTGGCCAGATTAAGATCAGGAGTTTGATTCAGACATCGGAGACAGAAAACCTGACAATTGTTTTAGTCTGCTCTGTAATGGGATTACTGTGGTGAAGAAGAGTTACAGTGTGTGTGTGTGTGTGTGTGAGGAGGAGGAGGAGGAGTGTGATGGTTGGGTCAGTGTGTGTTTACTCGTCATTCCTCTGAGGATTGAGCGGATTTCATACCTTACATGGACACTGACGCATCTACACACACACACTGTTTGAGTGTTAATCTTAATTTTAATCTAGCAAAACTTTCGAAACGTTAGATTTTGCGTGGATTGTTGTTGTCCCTGCGCTACGTGACGTTTAACTGAAAAGTTCCACTTTTATCTATGAGAACTGAGTGGAAACGTCGTACTTTACTCTAAGTTTACTTTATTGTTTTTAAACGTGTTGTTGTTGTTGTTGTTGTTGTTTTTCCGTTTTTTTTCGTCACCTTCTTTCGCCTTTTTCCTTCTCGCCAAAGTTCCGCCAAGTTTTCCCAGGAAAGAGTCGTCCTTCTTCCTGGATGACGGGGATTTGGGCGTCGGGGACTTCGGGGAAGACGGAGACTTCTGCGGCGAGGAGGCCATGATCCACGGGGTCGAGATATAATCCGGTTAATCCACTAGAAAGTGTCCACCGAAAAAGTCAAGTAAAAAAAAGAAAGGAAAATCACAGTCCACTCCCTAAAGCGGAAACGGAATTCCAAACATTTCTCCTGAAGTTTTGGTGAGAAGCCACGCCCATCATACCGACATGGCCCCGCCCCCACCAGTGAGATTATTGAAAATCAAAATAAAATCCTAATTTACTCAAAGTGATTTGGTTTTTAATTTATTCTACTTTTATTCTCCTGTAATTCAGCTTTAATTTGTTAATTTGTGTAAATTCATGTCAAATGTTATTTTATATTTAGTTATGATGTAATTGTAGCTGTTTGGTGTTGTTTTTACTTATTAAAATACATATTGAGTTTTATTTATATATTCGCCATTTAATGGGGTTTTTTTTTGGATTGACTTTTATAATTTAATATATACATAGTTTTAAGTTGCATATGTTTTTATTTACACTTTTTATATTTTCAGATATCACATTTTTACTGTGCAGTTTTTTACTCAATTTTTCCCTATTTGAAATACATATTTAACATTTTATTCATTTTTCTTAACTTACTTTTTCAAATTTAAAAATTATTAAATCCACATATTTTCTGCATTGCAAACATTGCATCGATCACTGTAAATACCCAAATAATGACACCATTTCCAAAATATAAAGTGTTATTGTGCATTGGTTTAGTTTTATATCTTTCAAAATAAAAGCTGAATGAGGGCAGCTCATAAAAAACCAGCAGGCATTTGGAAATGTTATAAAAAGTGTTAAATTCATTTTTATTAAAGATTTTTTTTTAAATAAAATTCAAACCATCTGAAGCAGGATAAAACCAAAATACAAAGAGGAAAAAAAAAATCACATTTGTTTTAAATCATGAAAATATAAATTAGTGTTTCGTTAATGTTTCATCATCAAAGTATCACATTTCAACATGTTAATATTCCTTTTTCCGCAGGATTAAGACTCTTGTAAACACACTCACAGTTGAACATGACAGTAGTTAAAGTTAAAGGAAACCTGTGAGTCGTCATATTTCTGACCATGACGCAGCAGAAAAGCAGGACGCCACAGTGACGTCACAGACACCAGACACGTGTGTTATAAAAAAAAAGCTGATAGAACCACATTTCCTCAGTGTCCGTTTAGTGTCCATGTGTAAATACAACTGAACTCTTATTTGTTCCAGAACAAAGTGAAAAAAAGTTAAATATATAACGACAAATAAAACGGCTACAAAGTGACAAGACTGTGAGTTACACACAAACACACACACACACACACAAAGCAGAACTCTGTAAAGAAATGACACAAACAATGAAAACATCCAGTGAAGGTAAAAACGCTGACACAGCAGGTTTGGTTTATATTCACACATGACCTTAAAGGTCCAGTGTGTAATATTGTGAGGTTTTATTGGCGCTAAATAAATGGAATATACTCTGCATATTTGATGATGTACGAGCCTATAATCGCATTTAAAATAAAAAAATAATTTACAATATTATGTGGGCTTTATTTGTACTTAAGGGGCGGGGACTTTGCTTGGTGGCGGCCAAGAGTCGTTGCGATAAAGTGTTTATAATCCATTCTGGTATGTGGATGCCACCGTAGTCGCCGACAAGGAGTGTAGTCGCACTTCCCGTCACTACCAGAATCCCAATTTGGTTTGTACAAATGTGCAAAGTTCTACTTCCTGTCAAAAACCTTTGCCCCAAACTCCCCGAAACCGCCCCCGTAAGAGTTTGTAGCCACATTTTCGCACATATTTAAAATAAATCGGGTTGATGTTAAATTCTTAAATACTGTAAATTTAACGAGGAGACAGATGAAACATAGTTGTAGTACCCATAGAGATCATGGGGGGCAGTGTAGGCTGAAGTTGCAGCGAGATGAGCAGAGGACACGAGGGAGACATTTAAGACGGCCACAACTTTTGCCACTTTTTCTTATAATCGATGATTTTCGCTCGTGCTATGGTCCGCGACGATCGCGCGTGTCACAACTGTCACAAAGCGCCGATTCTTCACACTTGATTTGGTGATATGTCGCTGTCGTTGTCCTTAATCGCGCAATACGATAACAATACACCAGGGCAAATATCGGTAGTTTAGTCCCTGCCGGTTTCACTACTTCATGTCTCCTCACGGGGGCGCTGCTCAAATGAACTTGACCGGAAGTTACCTGGCTGAAGAAGAAAGAAAAGATACGTTAAGCGATGCTCCGTCTCACAATATATTGATTGTCACAGAATCGTTGTATCGCGATGTTATTGCTATTGAGGACCATGTATCGTGTATCACATTACGACGCCGTTCCTACGCTTATTATAAACTGTAGTAAAATGGAATACAGAATTCTGTTTCGCAGAAATTTAGCACTTCATTTCTAGAACTTCTCACACCACCGCCCTCTAGTGGATGTATTGCTTAACAACCATGTGAAAAGAAAGGATGGCAGTGATGGTTACAGCATCGACGAGCCTGAAGACCGTGAGCGACATTTATTCCTGATAAAAAACTGCGTCCTGTTGCTTTTAAAATAAATGGTTTCCGTCTCCGCTCACACCGCAGCGTCCTCCGGCCCCCAGCTGTCGTCCGACTGGGCCCAGTGGAGCTCGTAGCCCTTGGAGAGGACCAGACTCTCCAGGTCCCTGTCCTCGTCCCTCTCCTTCAGTCTCTGCTCCTCCAGCAGGGAGACCAGCGTGTCTCGCTTCTCCACCGTCCTCATGATCTCCGTCAGGATCTCCTGCTCCTGCTGGAGCTCCGAGGCGCTCTTCTTTGTGTCTGGAGTAAAAAAAAGCAAGATCAATGGAGAGTCCATTTTAACCACACAGGAAGGCCCTCAGTCGAACCGGGATTCGAACTGGTGTCCTTCCTGCTGTGAGGCAACAGTGCTAACCACTACCTCCACCATGTGGCCCCAGAGTGCACTTATTAAAGGGAAAGTTAAGGTTGAATCACACTCACTTTCAGACAAAAAAACCAATAAATACTAAATTTTTTACACAGACAAAGGGGAGAGATGAAGATACAATGGACGTCACCTCGCTTTAAAGAGACTAAAGTAACACACATTAACATCTCGAGCAGCTTCAGTCGACAATATCTCAGCCATTTCTGCCTGGAAACTTAAAGCCTGGTGTCAGATGTGGACAGCCTGCACCAAACCCCACAGAGAGTGGGGGGGTTTGTCGACCCACTGCTGCCTCCTTCAGTAAGTTGCAGCGAGGCAGCGGCTAACCAGCAGCTCCTGTGTCCTCCTGAGCTAAAAATCACTGATTTTCTCGATGGGATTTGGTGCAGGAGAGAAGAAACTTCAGTCTCGCTGTTAACCAGTGAGATTAAGTGGCAAACATATCTTATAAGACATTGGAGACAAGCTGGTGTAGATTTCACAAAAACCTGAACTCTCCCTTTAAAGTCACGTGTCTCTGTATCAAACGCGTTCATCTCTCACCGTCTGTCGCCATCCTGCACCGGAGCTCCTGCTGCAGGCGACTCTGCGCGTCCTCCAGTTCAAGCTCTTGGGCGCTACGGCAGAGAGGGGTTGTTTGATCAGGGACGTGTGAGTGACCTCTAGTGGGGAGCAGGGTGAATTACAACAAGGATTCTCGCAGAGCGTCAGGTACTCACAAGATCATGAGCTCAGACTCGTAGCGCGCCAGTCTGTTCTTCTCCAGCACGAGTCTGAACCAGGACTGATAGAGCTGGGCCTCGTCGCTGTCGAGGGACGAGGATTCTGGGACGGGAAAGGGAGGAGACGGGGAAGGAAGGAGGGAGAGATGGAGGAATGAATGCAGGAAAGGAGAGAGGGAGAAGGAGCAGGACGGAGAAGAAGAGCGAACAAAAGCATTTCAGTTTCATGTCAATTATGTAACGCACACAGGAAAGGACGTCTGTTCTGTGTCAAGCCCTCAGTGTGTGTGTGTGTGTGTGTGTGCGTGTGCGTGTGCGTGTGTGTGCGTGTGTGTGCATGTGCAGCCATTAACTGCATATGAAGAGCTTTTAACCAGATCAGATCACAACACAGAGCTTTTCCCTCTAAATGGCCTGAGAAACACGGCCACAGCAGAGCAATAAAAGGAGAAGAAGAGGACGAATGAAGCCAGGGCCGCAGGTGTCATGGCGACGGCTCTGTCTCTGTGTCTCATGTCTCTGTGACGTCCACATACCGGTCTCCCCCCTGATGACCTTCTCTATCGTCACTCCTCTCTCCTCCACGTCTCTCTGCTTCTCCCCCACCTCCTCCAGTTGCCTCTGGATCACCTGTGGACACGAGCGTCTGATTTTTACAGTGGACATGAGTTCATTTCCGACGTGGTCGCGGTGACAACATGGCTGCCAGCGGGAACACGAGGGAACACCAGGGAACACCAGGGAACACCAGGGAACACCAGGGAACACCAGGGAACACCAGGATTCACCTGATCCTCCGAGTCTGAAAAATCTAAATCAATCATTTTAACATCACAGAGCTGTTGATCTACTGCTGCCTCCATCAGTGACTTCTGCATTCCACAACCCTGCGTTCAGATTCACCTCAGTGACACAAAGTGGCCACATGAGGCAGCAGTAGACCAGCAGCTCCCGTGTGCCCGTGTGACCCTGGTGTGGTGTTGTACGCGGGTTAGAAACCAGTACCTGAGCTCTGTGGAGTCTCTTCAGCTGGTCTCTTTTGGTCTGCTGGGCCACCGTCTTCTCCTGCTTCCTCCTCTGTCTCTCTGGACACAGCTGGGACACGAGAGACGAGATGGGGATGTTTCAGAAGAACACGTGTGAACATACGTTCATTCATTCATTCATTCATTCATTCATTCACCGGGCACATGACGCACAAACCTTCTGAGTGAACGGCAGGTTTTCATTTTCATCGTCGCTGGATGAAGGCGATTCCACATTTTGTTGACTGGAGGCTAAAAACGGAAAGTTCACGACATGTTAAACACACTTGTGTAAACATGAGCGACATCATCAACGACTGCTGTCCTGTCATTACATCACATGTCATTACATCACATGTCATCACATCACATGTCATTTAGCAGACTCACAATGGAATTGAGTATAATCAGCCAGGGGTGGAGTCAAACTTGCGACCACTCATGCGCACCATGTTTAATGGGAATGTATTTGACAACATGGACATCTTTTTGCAACCAGTGGAGCCCTCTACTGGCTAATCAATATACACTCTTATTCCCTAGCCTCAGGAAATTAACTTATAGGAATTCCTGTAATTTCTTTATCTTCTTTCGAAAAGATCGCATTTTTTAAGGCACTTTTGGTGGAAATGGTTGAAAACTGGCCCAGACATCAGAACTCACGAACAATTTAGCAAAATAAGGCTAATAAGTGGCGCAAAATGGCTGAAAACTCAGTAGGACAAGTACAAAACTAAGTTACGGCAAATTTCACAAAACTTGGTGAAAACATGTCACTGCCCGAGACAAACAGAAAAGTCCATTGGCACCATGGTGTCAACGCAACAGGAAGTCTGCCATTTTGAATTTGGTGTCCACTTTGGGGGCGGTTTGCACATTCTCGCAAATGAACAAACTCGTCTGAGACAAGTTAATCATAGCGACGCAAAAAAAGGGGGCGTCAATTTGTATACAACACATCACAGATGAGAAGCTATTAAAAGGGTTTGCAGATTCAAAGGGGCGTGGCCACGGCAACCATGGGAATTTGGGGAGAGTTTTGCCGAACATGGACCGATCGGCTCGAAACGTCATACAAGACACAAGAAACCGAATCTAAACACGACAGGAAGTCAGCCATTTAGAATGTAGCCGCCATTTTGCACATCAGCACATAAAAGTCGAGGGCATAAAGCCACTCCTCTGTGACCCAATCGTGGTCGTAGTTGGACGTACTTGTACGGTCACAGTGCTCTCACCTTTGTTCCTGAGGTTGGTGAGAAGCGTCCTGATTTCCTTCTGGGCGTCCGGCTCCTTCCCCTCGCTCTCCGACGCCTCCCCCTTCCTCAGCCTCAGGGAGGAGAACAGGTCGAGCCTCCTGCGCGGCAGAGAGCCCATGTCGTCACTGAACACGCCTCCAGAGTCCCTGCGGTTCTTCAGCGACACCTGCTGCAGCAGAGAGGGCAGGTCCCGTCCGGCCCCCCACGCGTCGCCCCCTACAGACGCCCAGCGCTCTTTACACGCCTCCGCGTCTCTGTGCGGAGCCGCGGCGCTGAAGAGGGAGGTGAGGCTGAACGTTCCCTCTGACCTGGGTCTCTGTCTGTGAAGGACGTCACGTTTGGGTCTCCTGGTGAAGACATTCAACATAAAAGTTTAGTTTAGACATACTTATAATGTGCTGTATTTAAAGGGAACGGGCGCGTTTTACATTCTGACTGTGGTGTTGGCGCCGCTGGATGCACTGGTCACACTAAATGTTCTCCTGAAGGCGTTGGCTATGAGCTGGAACGCTGAATGAGAAGAGGCCGGAGTTTGGCTGGAGTCTGCGTGAGGCTTATCTGTCTCTGCTGATCCCTGATAAAACATCAGAGAGCAGGAGGAAAAAAAAAGAAGTGTTATTCTCCTCCTCCACAGAAACAGCAGCGTTAATAAAAATGGTTGAAAAGTCCACCTGGTTTTTATGTTGCCGCGTCGTCTGCTCAGTTCCCTCTGCTGCGACGCCGACGTCCCAGTTTAACAGCTTCTCCTTCTGAGCCAGAGAAATCTTCAGACGCGTCTTTGGAGGCGACGCCGCCGGGTTTTCTTCAGCTCTCTTTTCACTTCTCTCGGGGCAAAGCTGAGAATCTGCTGACGTCTTCAATCCATCGCATGAGAGAAAAGAAAAACAGAATCAGTGTCCGTGAAAGTTCATTTGTGAGTATTTCAACAAAATAGCATGTTTGTTGAATCAACCTTTAAAACTTAGAGAGCGACAGACACAGAGACAGAGACATTGCTAAGCAGTCACTCTTAAATATCTATATTTGATTTACAGCTTCCATCTCTACTGCCGTGATCTCCTCAAAGTCGGCTTCGGGTACGGTCTCCGGTCCGTCTCTGTCCACAGGACGACTCCTGTGGAAGGGTTTGATGAACATCAGAGGGAAGGCTGTAGATACAGACACAACACAAACCACGTTAGATTTTTTATAATAATGGAGCATTCAAAGTACAAAATATTATTACATTACCATTAAAATATATAAAAAAAATTCTTTATCATTTCATTGATATATTAACGGTTATGGACTGAAAAGATCAACATATGTGTATATATACACAGTATATATACACATATATATATATGTTCACTTCACATTGAATTTGAGAAACATTTGATAAATAATCAACAATAGCCATCTTTTCTAACAAAACTACACTGTAAGTAAAAAAAATATATAAATAATGTAGATTTTGACGCCATTTTTTGATTAAAATTTTTTTAGGTACAACATATTTTATATTTTATAACATCAGAACAACAAACAATGAAAAAAGTAACATTCACCTGTTTTAATAGGCTTTCAAGAGAACAACCCTGACCTCTAGTGTTAGAGATATAGCATTACAACATAGATTAAATGCACGCCGCAGTTTGTTGAACAAAAATTCTACAAAAAAGATTATTAAAAATCGGAGACACTTACTTGCTCGAATCTTCTTCCTCCACCGATGATTGGATTTGACGTAGCTGTGATCTACAGAGATGAGACACATGGGGGCGCTGTTTGTAACTCAAGTTACTCACACTGAAATTAACATTTAACTCCAAACAATGACAAAATAAAAAACAAGTTGCAAGTTATTTTTACATCGCTTTTAGTCACATTTACAGCAATATTTGCAAATGGACATAATAAGAAAAAAATGACGCTAAACTTTGTTCTGGCTCCTTTACCAATATTCAAATATATTTAGATAAACAGATTAATCAGATTACATATCAGATTTTAAGGTTTTGATTTCAGAAATTTGGATTTAAACATTTTATACGCAAACAAAAAACAAAAAAATCTGACGTAGATATTGACAATTTTTAAATTTAAATTTACATACCACAGATTTTAAAATTTAGATTTAAAAATATAGATTTAAACAATTTAGACATTGTGTAGATTG
This sequence comes from Solea senegalensis, assembly GCF_019176455.1. NCBI lineage: Eukaryota > Metazoa > Chordata > Actinopteri > Pleuronectiformes > Soleidae > Solea > Solea senegalensis. The sequence continues at coordinate 1,281,463 of NC_058030.1, forward strand.
TAACTTTTTTTTATAATTAGGTTAAAATAAAAATGATTTAAAATGTTTTGATATAATGTAGATTTTAACATAACTTCAGTTTTAAATGTAAAATGCTAAAAAATGATTAAAAAATGTTTTAGATAAACATGTAGATTTTAACATTTGGATTTAAAAGTTACATTTTAACATTCAGATAAGATCATTTGTTAGTTCTGAAAAATGTTACATTTTTCATGGAACCAAGTTTCGAATTAACTTGATATTATTATTATTATTATCATTATTATTATTATTATTATTATTATTATTATTATTATTATTATTATCATTATTATTATCATTATTATTTATTATTATGTATTTTTAAGTTTGCACATTGCTGTAAAAGTGACTTAAATAAACCTTTATTATTTCATTACATTCAACATGAGCAACTTCACCAACAGCGCCCCACACAGGTGGAGTCACACAAGTAACTCACTCAGGGAAAATGAGAATTAAACCCATTAAATAATGATTAATCCTTTGCAGAAAGACACAGACACTGTTTTCTGGCCTTTAAACCTCAACACACTTCTCATATTTTGGGTTAAAATCTGAAAACAGGAGCCACACACTGACCTTTGGCGCCACCTGACGCTGTTGTGTCCTCACCCGGATCCTCGGCGTGCATCTCCGAGTCTTGCTCGAGTTGCTGTGGAAGCAAACCTGGAGCCACACCTACGAATAACATCAGTATAGGTTGTTATTATTCTTTAACTACAGCAAAATTGATGATTTTCCTTTATAAAAATGATTGTTTCATGCAAACTATCTTCCATGGATGTACATGGATACACAAATCTGCTCTTGTTTTTAACTTTCAAAGAGATATTTCAGGTTTTTTTTATAGTGGTTCTATGAGGCACTTATTACGTCCAGCTAAATCGAAGACGCTTTCAGTCAATATTTGCCACTTCAGCTCGCTGTGAGACGGCCTTTTCTGACTGAAAACTCAAATTTGTGTCACTCTGTAGGCCGCTCGCTCGCTCGCTCTCCCGACACCAAAGCCCGTAGTGAAAATCGTCGATTTGACATCACGGCACACACGAGTCGTTTCATTCACTGCTGCTTTTGTCTGTTTGCACAGATTTTCCTTATTTACGAAACATAATGGCAGTAGACCAGCAGCTCTGTGTGCCGGCGAGCTAAAAACGCTGATTTTCTCCATGGAGTTTGGTACTGGAGATTGTTTGTGAGATTGTGCGATACCTCATACAATCACACTGTAAAACAATACCCAAACAGAATGATCACTTTTCTTTTTGAAAATAATCAATAATTCTATAAACAGAAAAACCACAGACATAAAAAAAATATTATGAATATGACAAAACAGAGAGTTACTCACAGAATAATGAAAATCCTCCAAAATCTGGATCAAACCTTTGTTTTTCTTTACACATCCATACATTATAACTCGCGGGACTGACGTCGTCACTTTGGCTCATTTCAGTTTAGCGACTTTGTTTACATGGACAGCAATAATCTGATATAAACCAGATTAATAAACCAGTCTGATTAAGACACCGCCATGTAAACAGGATAATCTGATTGAGCCAAATAAGGTTATAGATTAATAATAGTCTGTCCCTTTTCTTGCTGACTATGTCCACTGCTGTGGAAAACACCATTCTAACCTATAACCTTATTTGGGTTATAGATTCAGAATAAGGTAAATAGTCGTATTACTGGTTTCCATGTAAAGATTATGCTCTGTAACATGTGAACGGGAATATGGAATATTCCTTTGGCAACTACTGGAAATATAATCTGAATAATGCCAGTAATCAGATACATACATAGAGACCAATACTATGTGAACACTGTCATTCTGATATTAACCAGGCTAAAACAATCAAAGAGAACATTAATCAGATTATTGTCTTCAGAATCAGAATAAAATCAGTAATTGGATAATGTGTCCATTTAAAGCAATGTTCTGATGTTAACCAGGCTAGTTAATCTGAACATTAATCAGATTAAGACACACAATATATACTAATTTTAGTCACATGATGAAGATCTGTGAATGATTTAATCAGATTATCGTGTGCGATTGGAGTCATAATCTAAATTATGTCTTAATCAGAATAAGGTCACTAATCGTGTCTTACGTGTCCATGTTAACCAGACTTCTTAATCTGAATATTAAGACACACACTATAGTTTTAATCTTAGTCAGATGATGAAGATCTGTGTATGATTTAATCAGATTGTCATGTGCCATTGGCGTTTCCACAGTAGGGGAACATAATGTAGGCGTGAGAACAGGAATAAGGATAGAAGATTCTATCAAGGACCCTTGTAAATATCATCAATGTGAACAATGTCGTAATCAGAATAAAGTCACTGAATAAAGTCAGAAGAAACCAAACCCAGAGGAAAGGACAGAGAAGATTTGACAGGACATTCACTTCACTTGTGTTCAGTTTTTACCTTCAGTCACTTTAGCTGAAAAACATTACATTATTTCACATTAAGGCCGTTATTTTCCCCCCTTTTTTTCCCGCAGCGACGTGAAATAACGACGATTAAAAAAAGCCACGTGACTAACAAACCCACCGCTGTGTCGTCTGACACCGTTACGGCACAAGTTAATAAAAGCTCTGACTGTGAAAATGTCACACGTACATTAGGAGTGTGGGGTTATATCAAATTAGCAGAGGTGGGAAGATGATTTTTGATGGAAGTTGTTAATTTTACGTGTGACATTTAACATAATTTGTGCCACTTCCTCAACCAGATTAATCACTTATTATGCGATTCACTTCACTGGGCAACAAAGGACGAAGCAAATTTACGTATGAAATCAAACTTGATTTATTGTTCTTGTGATGTATTTACAGCTCATAAATAATCATAAATTAAGCAACTTTTACAGTGATTGTCAAAATAGAAAACAAAACTGCTGACCTGGCCTGTGTCGAGACAAAAACAAACAAACAATAAAGGCAAAAAAATAAATAAAAATAAAATAAATGTGCAAGAAGTAGCTACATGATCAGCTGCTGATCTCCCGAAAAAAGTCTACGAGGAACATGAGAGAGATCTGGAGAAAGGTTCTGGTGTGGGGGGACGTCCTTCTGCAACAGAGGGAACCACAGACAGACCACAGACACGTGGACACAGACGTTAGCCTCTTTTGTCATCCACCCACTTTAGTGGGGATCTGCGACAAATTCGACCTCCGATATTGAGATAACGCGACGTTTTGATGATCGGCAATTTTTAATCTGAGATAAATCAGATCGTAGAATCTTTGGGTTTGTTCTAGGAAGTAAGAATATGTCACCAGGGGGCGACTCTGGTCATCAACCCTCTTATGTAGTGATCTGCGATAAATTCAACCTCCAATATTGAGATAACGTGACATTTGGAAAGATCAGGAAAAGATCAGATCTTAGAATGTGCAGTATGTAAAAAAGTGGATGTTATCTTGAGGTTTGCTTGGTGAGGCCAACTCGGAAGTGAGAATATCCCAAACAGCCACCAGGGGGTGACTCCATTGGCTGCAAAAAAAGGCTTCTACTTTTCACCTAATTTACATGACGTAACTTTCATCAGCCACCGACTTGCACAAAGGTCCGTGATAAAAACGACCGCCAATATGGAGATAATGCGATGTTGCAGTTTATCCGCGATCTCAGATAAAACTCATGATTTTTCAAAAAAATATCAGATCTTAGAATGTGTAGTGTAAAGTGGGCGTAGACCTCAGGTTTGCTATAGAATATATAATATAGCCACCAGGGGGCGACTCCATTGACCTAAAAGAAGTCACTTTGAATTGAAATCTATGGCAAAATTAGCTTCCACATGTAATTTTCGTCAGTTGGCGTTTTTCAGCGATCTAAGATAATTTGATAATTTTCAGGTTTACTTGGTGAAGTTAACTATGAAGTAAGAATATATCACCAACAGCCACCATGGGGTGACGCAAATTTCCTCACTCGCCCACTTCGGTGGTGATCTGCGACAAATGCGACCATGGTTTGGTTGTTTTTCCACGAATCCAAAATAAATCGATGATTTTTACAATGTTTTAGATTTGCTTGTAAGAAAAATAGATTTAATATGCAATCATGCAATAATTTTATATAAAGAAAAAAAATACCTTCTTAGGTTTAGTTTACACCATGCAACACATCAACTGTTAGCGTTTACTGCATGCCATACCCTGGACTCATGCTGGTCTGTGACTGGTTAATCTGGGTTAGGGAAGAAGTGGGAGTGGTAACTGAACTACAGAGGCAGCCAATGCAAAAGCAACAAAACGATGTTTTTTTAAATGACTGAAGGCGGCCAATCATCACCTTCCCTGCTGGCGGGAATCAGCCAATCAGAGGGTGCAGCATTGGAAACTTGAAACAGACTGAACAAAATGAAGTGAACAAAGGAGGAGAAGATTAATCTGAGAAACGATGGAGAAAAACGAGAGTGTTGAGGCGGTGTCGGAAAACAGGATGAAGATGGAAAATGAAAAGCTGAAAAAAGTCAAAAGACAGACGTTGGAATAATGTCGAAAAGAGGCAAAGAACATATTCCGTGCATTTTCCCGAAATGGTCCCAAAACTTACACAATTCAACCAGTGAGAGATGAATTCACCTCTGGAGTCATCAACAACATAAAAAAAACAAGAAAATAAAGAAGCAACAAATCCAATAAAAAAACAACAACAAAGTGAAAAACATTTGGCGAGTCGAGAATATTCAGTATTCTGTCGGCACATTTTGGTTAAAACTGAACTTCAGATTGATTTTGCAACTAAAATTCGAACATTGATATGGAAACCTGAACTCTTTCTGGAAAATATTTAACATAAAGTGAGTAAAAGGACTTGCTAAATGTATGTCTTAAAGGTGATATATGTAAGAAATGTATATTATTAAGACATAAAATGTTTGCGAGAATTCAAATACTGCAAACCGTGTATACGTTGTTTTTTTTTGTCTGTTGCCCCGCCCACAAACGTCTCAACCGGAGGGAAAACAAAATGAGGAAACTTTTCTTTTCCAAATTTGCTTCTATCATACGCTTTGGCAGTGAATATTTAACATAATGTTTTTACAGTCGATTACTGTCGCCATGTTGTAATAATTCTCCACTGCACACTTATTCACAATAATGAACCAAATCAGTTCAACGTTTATGTCAAAATAAAACAGACAGTGGTGTTTGTGGTTATACGTAAACACAGTGTAAGTGCAGTGTCATATTTATGTATTTTGGCAAATCTATGTAAGACTTGAAGTTTGCTCCAAAGTTTGTTATAACTTATTTATCACCTTTAAGAGTAAAGATCTATTTTTATAATTTAAAGAAAAATCCAAAATAAACTTCTAAAAGTTCTGTTAACACTGTTTTGGCATTTCCATTGCACAGCTCTGTGGGACTGAGTTCAAGTGCAGCAGGCAAATATGCAGAGTCACTCAGTGCGTTTACATGCATGTTCCAATCCGGTTTCAGTCCGACTAAAATCGAGCTAGTCTTAGTCGGACTAACATACCTGGGTAGTCTTTCTTCAGACAACACGGAAATTTGCATCACGATTAACACGTACAGCAGCTACGAAACATACAGAATCACAAAGCACGATCCATCTCGCCGTTCACGGTTTGCTTTTCTGTGACGTAAAGGTCGCCAGGAAACTGATTCAATACGTACTAGCTTGTAGAGTGATACAGCGCCACCTACGGAGGCCTGTACACTCGAACTTGGCAAGTTGTCCCGTCATAGTCGGACTATGGCCTTGGCTCGGTTAAAATGCACATGTAAACGTTCTGAGTGAAACGTCGGAAATTCCGATGTTCCATTTTAGTTTGGTGAAACCAACGCAGTCAAGATGGCGTCCGAGGTTAGGATCAGTGGGCGTGTTCCAGGCTCTTTCAAGTTCCTTTAACAAGCTTCTCATTGGCTGTTCTGAGCCAGACTTGACCAACCGATCACCGAGACCAACAATTGGGTCAGATTTCATGAAGGTGAGACCTTTCAAGTGCATTATCAGCAGCACTGGAACAGACCCCCGTGATTCGACACAGTTCAACACGACAGTCAACAAATATTCTGAGCTAATAATCTGGGACAGACGAGAGCTGCAGCGTTTTATTCATACCTCACCTTCAAGTTAGTTGAGCTTTCTTTACGTGCTAAGTGGCTAAGATCTGTTTTTTCAGACATGTTTTCAAGGAAAGCAAGAGTCAGTTTCTCAGGCTGGTTCTCACACCAACCCGGTGTGTCAGTACCTCATATAACCAACCTTAACCAACCCTATATACTAAATACTTTGTGAACACACAATACAGCCAAAGAGATTATTTGATAGAAGGCTTTGTGTCGTGTTGTGCTACAACTGAACAAAAAAACTGTACTAAATATAAGCTGTGGACGTTAAACAAGTTTAAACTGCTTTACAAAATACTGAAAATACAAAAAGTAACAAAAAATAGTGATAATAATGACCATCGCATTAGAATGGAATGTACCAAGTACTGGTATTATTTGGTGTCAAAAATATGATCATCTATGAACCAGAGAACAAACTGAAATCCACCTGGTTTCCTGACATGTAAACTGGCCCGCCCCCTCCACGTTAATCCCTCTGCCTATATGAGCTGCTGTTGGACCAGCTGGTTCTCCTGGTAGATCTGCCCCAGCACCTCGTGCATCATGCAGAGCAGAGGGCAGCCCAGGCTCAGCAGCTCATACAGGAACATGTAGTCACGAGAGCAGCTCCGGACGTGGGAGCACGCGGCTGCCAAAGAACCACACACACCCTCCAACAGCTGACCAGGCAACACACACACAGCCCGGCTAGCACGCCTCGGCCAGCTCAGGCCTCGCCTAAGCAAGGAAACCAGGGTACCTGAAGAGCGGGTCTGGACGCCGCCTGTCGCCGAGAAGCTCCCGCTGTCCAGTGACAAGGGTGTGGTGTGGATTTGGTCACCCTATGGAAATAAACCAAGACAAGAAGGAATGAATTAAACCCAGGATTCCACGGACTCAGACTTTTACATCCTTTATTTTCAAACATTTTTGTTAAGAAAATGTTAATATATATAAAATGGCATTTTTGCTCACCATTTTCCCTCTGAACCTGCCCGGGCGGAAACTGGATTGACGCTGGGCGTAATGCACCTTACAGTAGAACTTTGCTGTAAAGAAAAAAGTTAAAAAGCTAAACTCAGACTCATCCACACACAACACGACAAAGTAAAACTGATCGTTCAAATCACGACAATATCGTTTATCCCAATTATTGTGGTCAGGTTAATGTTGATAGGAAATATTGTTCTATGCCTCGTAAGAAGAACCGATAAATCAAACACACCCTCCTGAGAGTCGAAGGTGTGTCCTCCCAGACGGAGGGTGCAGTTACAGACGTCGCAGCGGAAACACTCGCGGTGGAAGAAGTAGCCCTCGGCACTCAGTCGCTCCATCACGTAAACCCGCTTGGTGCAGAAGTGGCAGATGTCGCTGCCGCCGAGCCCGGCAGAGAAGTCCTTACGTACCACACACTGACAGAGTGAGACAAAACGTCATATTCTTGATGAGAGTTGTTGTCAGTGGTGGTTAATCTGTTAAAAGCAGCTGCACCCGTCGTAAGAAGTGTTGGGACAAAAGTTCATCATTTCTTTTTATGACGTTATAGACAACATTTTTGTGCTCATCTGTCGCTCATCTATGTTGCTAGATAGCGAACTAGCCAACTACCAACATATTTGTCTACCTATCTATCTGTCTGGCTGGCTATCTACCATATCTAACTAACTAACTAACTGACTGACTGACTGACTGACTAACTAACTACCAACGCCTCTGCCTATCTGTCTGTCCATCTGCAGTATAGCTCGATAGCTAACTAGCCAATTAGCAAACTACCAACCTGTCTTCGTATCAACCTAGCATGTACAAATATCAAATTATCTGAAGATTAAACTTGTGTATGTGAGTCATGCTCCCAGTACATGTAGCATCTCTGACATGCTTCCATTATCAAAAGGATCCTCGACTGAAACTGAAGCTAAAACAACAACAACAACAACAACAACAACAACAACAACAACGGAACGAGGGTCAGTGTTAGATCTCTACAGCGTGCACAGGCATCTTACCGCAGTACTATGGGGCCTGTGGTCAGTCTCATAGAGGATGGCCAGTAACTGAGCTTTAGCACCTATGGTTGATGATACTTTTCCGACCGTGCGCTAACATTAACATCGAACAAACACAGGTGGAAACAGACAAAGAAGGAAGAGGAAACAACAGAAGATTTAGAAACAAGGGGAAAAAGGAGGAAGAGAAAATGTATACTGTAGAATTTGAGTTGTCTTTTTTTAAACTAGTACCTCTTTAACGTATCTAGGAGCTCCAGTGGGACAACTCTCAGAACGAACCAGTGACTTCTGAGTCATTCTTCTGGTGTTTTCAAGAACGCAGATCCCGTTAGACTGAGTACAAACACCACAATTAACATGATTTATAATGATACACAATTCATCTACAGCCTGGGTTCATGCGTGACACACAAATCCTCATCAAACCACTATTAATTCAAAGATCTTTAAATTTGTAAAGTGTCTGAAATAGATTTAATAATTAGCACAATGGCTTTTTAATGAGCCTTAAATTCGTCATGTAAAGTTTTTCTATAACTGAACTAACTATAACTTCTTTCACACTACAATTAGCGGGTATACCCTGGATATGTGAACTCAAGCGAAGCTGCTAAAAAGATCATTTACACCATTCCCACCGATACGTTTTTTGAATTTAAGAAGTTATGGACACACTGGAAAAAAACGTGATAAAGTGACGCATCTTTTACTTCCGTTTCTGTTAAATCGATAACATAGTTGATACAATTGATTAAATAAATGATATTGAGCATTGCCCGGGTTTTAAAATGTGAGAGATCGCTAAAAACATTAATGCTAACGTCCAAAAGAGGACTGTGCGTCGTAACAAAAATTGTGCAAATGGTCGTTTAATTAATTAATTTCGTAGCGTGTCAAACACATTCCCACAAGTTAAAAACCCATTTAAACATTTGCTTAAACAGGTTTTTTGACCAGTGTGAACTGGGAAAAATCAACATTTTATTATATAAAATTGGGGTAATTTATCAGACAACATATATAGAGTAAAACTCATTTAAAATTTAAGTGTCTTGCGGTTTAATTTTATGGCCGTATCAGACCAGAAAGTTGGGACTGGTGATTTGCAAGAATACTTTTTAATCCAGTCAGGCCTTTCTTTTGAATATTTTGTACATTTAAAGCTAGTGAAGGCAGCTTTTAACGGGCAGACATCTTCCGATCAGCTAAAGAAACCGTTACCTTTAAGTGATCGGGTTCAGATAGTTTCCCATCATTATCATCGAATGTCTTCGGGACGGTTTCGTGGACCTTTTCCCGCTCAGCTTGTCCACGATCAGCTCGAGAGCTCTCGTGTTTCGTCTCGCGCTCGTGCCGTAAAGACGAGCTACTGACGGAAAGAGGAGTCGATGTTTTGTTGTGGGACGTGGACGAGGCGTAAATATTAAGAGAGCGTATTTGCTCTGTTGGATGAGAGTCAGTGTAAGATGAGAGAGTGGGAGAGTCTTTCTGGATCTTGTCCTCGTGTCCTGAAGTGTGTGAGGGAGAGGAGAGAGAGGAGAAGCCAGCAGTGGCAGTGGGGTCAGGGACTGGGTGGACCACAGGGTAGATGGAGGGGCTCTTAGAGACAGAGGCAGGAAGACGAGGAGGAGGTGATGGAGAAAGAAGGGAGAAGGTAGATACTTCCACCTACAAAGAGCAGAGGAATGATGAAAGCCAAAACTGTCACCATCAATATGTTAATCTGCACAAACATCCGCCCACACTTAGGTAAAGCAGCAAAGTCCACGCCATAACCAGTGCAATACACAACCTGAGACTGAGAAGAAGAAGAAGAAAGAGGAGAAGGTTTGCTGGAGCCAGGAAACATGGAGGAGAGGAGGTCGGCTCTCTCCTTTATGCTCTTCCTAGAGAAATCTCTAGCAGAAGGTTTCAGGGTTTTACTCTGTGGGAGGTCAGAGGTCAGCGATGAGACACGTTCAGAATCAGGAGGGAAAAAATATCAGGTTCAAAGTCAAAATGTTGTCGAGAAGTAGAGAGAAATTCACCTGCTGTAACGAGCAGTCAGCGGGAAGATCATCGCACGACAGAGCAGACGAAGAAAAGTGACCGTTTGAGAGGTCGAGTGAGGTGCATTCTGGGTAATAACGGTAGGCAAGGTTAGGGCTGGGCGAGCGCGGAGGACTCAAGCAGGAGGGGGAAGGAGAGCGGCTGTAGGAGGTCGCTGGAGAAAGAGAGGGTTTAGGAGAACTGAAGGTTGAAGGGGTTTGTTGATTCTCCAGAAGGCGAAGGTAGATGGACGGCTGGAGGAAGAGACGAAGAGGAGACGACAGGAAGGATTTAAAGCTGCAGTGCACGACTTTAAAACGTAAAAACAGAACTTCCCCCGTAGCCCGACAAAGCCAGTTTTCATATGAAGCAGCAAACAAATGATTTTTACCTTGTTTCTGTTCATGAAGACCAAACAGAGGCAGAATAACAATAATAAAAACAACAACATCGTCAAAAAATGACGCACTGCAGCTTTAAAGAAAGTGAAAATAAGAGGGGGGAGGTCATACCTGCCACTTGGGGCGGGCAGGAGTCAGAGGAGGAGGAAGAGGAGGGGACGTGTCTTTGGGTTTTGCAAAACGAGGGTTGTCCGTCTCCTCCTTTTCTTCCTCAACCTCCTCCTCATCCTCGTAGTCTGAGAGAGGAAGTGGCGAGGTGGAAGGAGATAGTGGAGGAGAGGACGGATCACAAGGGTCCTTGTCAGGCGGAGAGGAGAAAGTAAAGAGGTTCAAGGTCAAGGTTCAAGGACAGGAAATATACAGTATGAAAACTAAAAGACAAGTAACAGCATCAGAAAAAGCATCAGAAAATCTCAGTGACACAGAAACAACAAAAGAAACAACAACAGAAACAACAACAGAAACAACAACAGAAACAAACAAAGTCCACGTCCAGTGTCTCGCTCATTCCTCACCTTGCTGTGCGTCTTCGCAGTCGACGAGTTCTCCTCAAATTTGGCGAGCAGCTGCGTTGCCATGGAGCGGACCTTATTCTCCCGCAGTTCCCCATCCTCACCAGCAGGGAGCGCACTGTGACAGGACAACTGACGCCATGACAGGAACACACATAGAAATACAGTGAGTGTGAGAGGAATGAGAGTGGGATGAGACAAAACAATGAGAAATTAAACAGAATGGTCCAAAAAGATTAAAACAAACATGTTTCCATGTCGCTTTGTTAAATCTGCACCAAACACCACAGCACACAGGAGATGTCGATCCACTGCCTCCATCACTAAGTTCAAATCTGTGATTTGGAGTTACTTTAGTGACACAAACAAACCACACGAGGCAGCAGTGGACCAGCAGCTCCTTCTCTATGGAATTTGAGTTTTTTCCTCACTCACACAAGACAAACTAAAAGGACTTCTATTTCTATGTAATAATGCAGATTATTTATCGGCACTGACATAATATAATTATTGCGTTCACTGGCTTTAGGCTTGAAGCTCCTGAAACATACAACTTTCCGATTTCTTTGATGAATTATGAATAGTTAAATGGCAGTAGAAAATACTCGGAAACAAGAGCAAAAATTTGCTCTGGCCATGATTTACTGTACATCATGAAAACACATATCCCTGTAAAGTCTGTCTGACATTGAGATGAAGCAGCAAAAAAAAAGATAAGATGCTGAAGACCGAAGCAGTCTTTTGTTAAGTGGCTAATATGAATCTTTATATAAATATATATATATATATATATTTGCAATAAAACCTCTAAAACAGAAGTTTGTTTTACGCAATGCTTTTACGTTACCTCTGTGAGGTAGTGGTTGCCTTTTCGCCGTCTCTTGTTGGAGTCGTCGTCCGCCGTTTTGTCTTCCTGGGACAGAGAACAAATGTCCACAGTGTGACTAAATGTTTCACGTCACCACAAAGAGACCCTTGATTGTGAATACAGTGAGTTTGTCGCGTAAATGATCCAGCACTGTTCACACGAGCAGATGTGATTATCGTTATCACTGTTCAGATAAATGTACAGTGCTTGTGATAACATGAATTTAACAGTGCATTGATTTAGTTTTTTTAAATGTTGGTTTAACGTTATTTAATCAAGATTTCAAAGACTCCACAGTAAATAACTGCAGTGGTGATTTTGACAAAAGCTGCTTTGTAAAATGTTGCCTTCACGCAACATAGAATCTAAACCTTTGTAAAAGTTTGCAAAAACCTAGTAAACTAAATAAAATCTTGATTAAACTCAACAATTAGGCATATAAATAAAAACAACATTGACTTTCCTTATTAAGGCAATCGGTTTCCTAGATTTATTTTACAAGTAAAATACACTGAATTAATGTCACATTTTACAGTGTAATTTTGCAATACTAACAGTAACAGCTAGCTAACCATACCACAGCTAACTATGGTTAGTTATCTATAGTACAGTTAGTTAGCTGTGGTACGGTTAGTTACTGGTGGTTTCGTCCAAAGGCGAATGTTTAAGCTTTTAAAACGTGATATATTTTAAGTTCCAATTGTAAAACAGTTAGACTGTTATGAAACCATAATTTAAGTTTTTTGGAGGGTTTTCAGAAATTACAATGGGCCACGAAATGTTTAAGTGTGGGAATGGTTGAAATGGGATGAACGGCAGAGTTGGACACAGACAGAACGAAAACAAAAACAATGTAACGGAGAAAATGAAAAACGACTGTACCCGCGGAATCCGCTTCCTGGGCACAGGCTGGTTCAGTGATTTTTGGTTCGGTTTAGATGAATAATCTTCTGTGTTTTCATCTGGTTCTCTTGTACCTGAAACAAATAAACACAGTCACATATTTACAAAATGGTTTCAAGTCTTCATATGTTAGAAAACTATACCTACATGAAGATAAAGGACTCCTCCTGAACACATTTACAATAATACAAAAGTGTTAATGTTCGTTAAATGACACATTGACACACGAAAAGCAGCCACATATACACATTTCAGCCACTTAACACTTTACATTACATTACATTGAGTACAACCTGCCAGGGGTGGAGTTGAACTTGCGACCATGATGTCTGTTGTACACAGGGTACCGGTCTTAACCACTAAGTGATTAAAATACTGGATACACAAAATGACACATTTCAACTCACTGATTGAGGCAGCAGTGGATCAACAACTCTCGTGTGCTCTGACGTAAACGACACAAACTTTGGTTTCTAGGCAGAAATGACTGAATGATTGATGAGAAAAGTGCCAAGTTAAATCTTATAGTAGACTTAAACAGGCATGGACTTTATGATGTGATTCTTTCAGCGAGGGCAAGCGTCCCTATCAAACACTGGTGTGCTGGGCTATGCACATGGCAAACCCATCACTCACTATGTGTCAGAACCTTATACAATCCCACTTAAAAAATCCTGAACTATCCCTTTAAGCTGCTGAAATTCTGCTCTCGTTGAGTGAAGTAAATCATTTCTCAGCGTTTCAGCGGTGTGGGTTTCTCTGTGGTGACAAGGAGCCGTGTGGGTGACACGGACGTCTGCACTACATCAACTTCACAGGACTGGAAGTGAAATGTGAGCCGGGAGGGGATCCGGATCCGGATCCAGAGCTGATCCTGGTCCGGAGCTGGATCTGGATCTGGTGGTGTGACCGGAGACGTGGGCCTACAGAGTTATGCGGAGCTTCCACGGACATAGCACACATACCAGTCACATCTCTGGCTGCGGACGAACCTGACCACAGTTGCGTAACGTGCCACACACACGAGGATAAAACCAAACCAAACCTCAGCTCGGATCACACCAGCAGTGAAAGCTCAAGCTTTCCTGGAATGTCTTCTGCCTTTAACAGAATATGTTCATTTTTGTAAATGTTTGCCCTGAAGAGTTACCGACTCCTTTTCCAAGTCCTTTTGGGTTAAGTGTACTATTACACATTTCTTTCTTTCTTTGTTGCATGTGACGTTCTGCATGACTGGATTCACTTTACATCTGCCAGAGTCAGTGACTGTGTAAACGAATCATTTCTATCTGTCAAAGTGTGGTTGGGAGGTCGGAGAGAGTTTACACCGATGTTTGAGGCTGTAATGTCAGGAGGATTTGGACATTTCTTTTAGAATTCTATGGTTGCCTACAAGTACCATTAAATGCCGCAAGGATTACAATAACCCATCCCCCCAACCCTAACCCAGCTCACGGATTCATAAATCCAGTCCACATTTTATGTTGTTGTTGTCTTCTTCTGAGTACTAGAAGTTCACCTGATCCACACCAGAAACCAGATTTTTCAACAACATGTGAGGAGTGAAGCTACTTCCTAATGAAACCCTCATCCTGACCCTGACAGGAACCATAACCTGACTTCACAGAAGCAGGAAGGACACCAACCGTTGTTTACTGGTGAATTCCTGAAGGCCTCATAGAACCTGGACAGGTAGAGGACCATCAGCAGCTTATCTGGTTCAGCCTCCGCAGCCATCTCCTTTCCCGTGGTCACAGGCTGGATGCCGAACTCTCGCTCGGCCACGTCAAAAGCCAGCTGGTTGTTCCCGGCCACGTCCTCCTCGTTAAGAGATTCATAATCACTGAGAGAGAGAGAGAGAGAGAGAGAGAGAGAGGGGTAAGAGTCAACTGGAACTCCCATGTGTATCTTTGCAACTGGGCTGGTGCCATGTTCACAGATGTCACCTGCAACCCGGAAGGTACCAAATGTCAATCATGCTGGTGTCCACTCATATGTGCCATAATTTATCATCTATTTTCCTCTAAATCGGAAAATCACTGATAAAAAATTGACATCATGTTCTGTTGAAGCGCTGAAAATGATTTCTGACGTCACGCCACGTCACGTCACGTGTAATTATCGCTTTAATTCAAGCAACTGAAGTGAATGCCACAAAGTTGGCGTTCCCGTGGGATTCGCACAATTTCCATCACCTAGCAACTGACACATTGTTCACGCCTACTCGCATAGATCTGTGCCAGTAGGTGAAGTTCTGGCTTTCATGATAATGCTAACAGAATCTAACGTAGCACACATGTTGTGCGGGAACATAGTTTGATCTGGAACCACACGTTGCTCATGTGTGAGTGAGTTCTTACACGAGTTCGGGCCTCTGGCGATGAATGAGAGCGCAGAGAGCGAGGCCACTCCTCCACGAAGACGTGAGGTTGGTGATGTCGACGCCTCTGTAGCCTTGAGTGTGTTTCTGACACCAGGTCAGCAGGCGGCTGGGACGCACCTCGGACTCTGCAGAACAAAAACAGCAAATCACTGTCAGGCTCTTGAAACAGCGTTGAGTAAGAACGATTTGAGCCATCACTGAGGAGCTTTAATGACATGGTCTATGGATAGTAGCATGGATGGTAAGTACAAACTGTTCTTAGCTACTTTAAACCATAAACAAATGTCCTAGTAAAGTGAGTTTGACTGAAAACACAAAGAAGCTTCCATGGACTTTGGTGCAGGAGAACGACCGACAAACATATTCTTAAGATGCTGTCGATTCAAGTACGTGTTGATTTTATTAAGTTAGCCATTCGTTATGTATCCCCACTGGCAGCCATGTGGACTTTGGTGCAGTGGAGTGAGACAGAGACAAGGACATCGTCTCTGTCTCAGTTAAAACTTGACTGCGTTGATGTGTGTTTATAACCACAGACTGTAATGAACATGCTATAGATGCGTCACATATCTGTCGGTCCCCACATGGGACTCTATTCTACTTACACCATGTTGTGGGAGTAACCTGATCATCCTGTGACTCACCAATGAGATTAAATGCATTAACCGCCGCCACATTAACACTGCAGGAAAGTGTTTTACGAGTTACATCAGTGAATGTGTTGCTCTTTATAAAATCGTCTGACTCAAACCACGATACGTGCCCTTGTCCCCTCTTATGAGGAAACTCAGTAGAAACGTTGGCGTTTCCTCTCCTCGACCGACACGCCTCGTCGCACAGACAATGAAGCCGGGTAACGTTACACCCACATGAGGATCAAACATGATGCCACTGACAGACGTGCGCTGGCCTGCTCTGGACCTACAACACGCGGCTGGTAAAGCACTTAAATCTTTCATTCATGAAACATACAGTACGTCCAGTTCACAGGTTCAGGTCTGCAGAGCATTCCACACACATTAGTCCAGTTATTACACGTTTCCAGTTACAATATACAATAAACATTTAGAGAGCGGAGGATTTCTTAAGATCAATCACAACTTACTCAGAGCTTTATTCTCCACAAGATACATTTTTACTCCTCAGTTTCTAAATTTAAGCTCTATTTACACCCCCTAATGACGGAGTTTTATAAAATCAAGTATACTTAATTTAAAAGGTCCAGTGTGTAACACTTAGGCCAGACATTTAATATAATACCTGTAAGCTATTTGGCATATAATCTTAAAAGCTGTCAAATAAAAAGTACAAGTAGCATAAGCCACTTCAAAGTTGTTCTGGTGTTTTTGCTCCTTGATGACATGGATGGATGGATGGATGGATGCTCAGATAGGTGGATGGATGGACAAATGGACGAGTAAGTCGGTGAACGGATGTGTAACAATAAAGAATATTAGTCAGCGTCTCACCTTTCCTGGACAGGTTGACTGATCGATGTGTGGGCCCTCCCCTTTCCAGCTTAAATGAATCCTGATGCCCGTCGAAAAACAGGTGACGAACCTGTGGCACAGAAAAACCCGCTCTTCAGAGGGATTTCATCCGACAGTGTCAGTAAATACACACGGCGTGAGTGAGTGACTCACCTGGTGTGGGCGAACACAGCTGGAGTTGAGGTTGGGGTAGCGGGTGGCAGGGTCGATGGTGTACTGGTCAAAGTTTTTACTGATGTTCTCTGTGGTGGTCTGAGGCAGCAGTCGGTAAATACTCTCCCTGAGGGAACAACAGATCCAGATCCAGACACAATGAAGCAAACGTCGCACTAATGACGGAGACACTGGAGCATCAACGTTTAAGGAAAGTAAATGGTTTTCACAGCGACACAAAGGCTGCGTAAGAGTGAGATTAAGAGGCAAAGGCAGTTAAAAGATATTTCTTCTTTCCACAAGTGTCTTTAAAAATCCCAGATATCTTCCCTTTAGCTTTTGTGCACAAGATTAATATCAAAAGACGAGATTAAGTAATCTGACCAACTGTCCTTTACTGTCTGGACTGAAGCTTGCGTTCATGAGACCAGAAATATTCTGAGAAAACGGAGCACACCTCTCAGCCAGTATCTCCAGAGGGCTTCTTCCTTGTGCCCAACCTCGCACCATCCATGCTGTGTCGAAGGCTGCCAGGAAACCCCGAGCACAACCCGTACCCATCGGCCAGAAGGGCTGTGGGCGGAGAAAAGGAGGTCATCAGCATACAAATGAAGCCTCTGTCATGGTGGACGACGTACACAACCCCGACAACAACCCGCTGCCACCAGTGTGTCATTACCTCGAGTAGACTGTCCCCCACCAGAGCGACGACAAGCTGGTGTCCATGTTTCTCCCGGACCAACGCCGCATTCTCTGACGCGTACATGCAGGTGAAGTCAAACATGGCCACGTCTGGATGTCCGTAGTGGTTGATGGCGAAGTCCAGTGACGGCAGCTGGTAATTTGTGCCAAAGTCAGCGGCTTCACGGGCGTAAGAGAGCAGCGCCTCCTGGTCGACGTTGTCATAACTGAGCAGTCGCTCGGTTTCTATGTAGTCCTGTGAAGAGACAAGGGGAGAACAGTTTAGGGACACTCACCATGAATCAACACTGGTTGAGATGGATCAATCCATCAACTAAATCAACTAACCAACCAATCAAACCAACCAATTTATTAGTCAGTCAAATGACCCCCCCAAAAAGGCCCTCAAATCAACTAACCCAACAAACCAACCAGTTTAATAACCAGCCAATCAACCCAACTCAACCAACAAACCAACTAATTAATTAATTAGCCAGTCAACCAACCAGTCAAATCAACCAACCAACCAATTTATTAACCAGTCAAATCAATACACCCCCAAAAATCAACCAACTAACTAACCAATCAAATCTACTAACCAACCAACCAATTTATTAACCAGTCAAATCAATACACCCCCAAAAATCAACCAACTAACCAACCAACCAATTTATTAACCAGTCAAATCAATACACCCCCAAAAATCAACCAACTAACTAACCAATCAAATCTACTAACCAACCAACCAATTTATTAACCAGTCAACTAACCAGACAAACCAACCAACCACTTGAAAAACCAATTTAATTCCATATGTCGCACACATGTCATACACAAAATATAACACAAATTTAGGGTTAAACCATGCGAGGAAATATTGAATTGTGATGTTTCTGAGTGAAACAGAATGTTTATATTGAAATATTACGCACTGCAGCTTTAATTGTTTTTGAAAATCATCAGAGTCCAGTTTGCTGACGTCACGTCGTGGCTCTGGTATGAACTCAAGTCTAAACATAACAGAGGAGTCTCTCATCGAATAACTATGTCATGTTGTTTTGACTCGACTGAAGCAGAGTGAGATAAACCCATGGACAAAAACACGCCAGCATGCTGGTGAAGACGAGATGATTTCACCGAGACACAAACAACGATATTAAACAACATCAGTCACTTTGCAGAGTCACCGAGAGACGGCGAACACAGAGGGAACAGCGACGCTGGGTGTCACCGTCTGTCTGTCTGTCTGTCTGTGTTAGAAAAGATATGCCCCTGTATCTACAGTGTGAGTGTGTGTGTGTGTGTGTGTGTGTGTGTTTATTTTCACTGGGTTACTGAACACAGTCTAAATAACACAATAATAATCACCTCATTAATAAAACTTCAGACTCATAAAATGTATTTATTTATTTATCTTCGTTTGGGGCCCCACGACTTTCAAGGGTTAACACCTGGTTTTAGGATTCTGTTTAGCATTGTGTTTAGGTCAGGGTTAGGGTAAGGGTTAAGGTTAGTCACTTAGTTGTGATGGTTAAGGTTAGGATAAGGTGGTTAGGTTAAGCTAAAGCAAGTGTCCAGGAAATTCATGTAGGTCAAAGTAATGTCCTCTGATGTCATGGAAACCAGACTGTGTGTGTGTGTGTGTGTGTGTGTGTCAGGGAGGAGACATGGAACAGAGGTGAGAGCACACACATCTAATTAAAGCCCTTGATTCATTATCATCCAGCGTAAAGTCCCATCACTCACTGACCTGGTGGACACACACAGTGCTGCCCGTCTCTGACTCACGTTAATGATGACGCCTTTGTCCAGCAGACTCTGCTTCTTTGCCGTCATCACAAAGTAGTGAGTGTTGTCTCGGTAGTAAACTATGTTCTCCAAGTCGATCCCTGAAAGTATGTGAAAACCACGTGAATACAAAAAGAAAGAGGAAGAGACAGAAGTCGTAAACACGGCGTCGATGTCTTCTCACCGGTCTCATCCTTGAGTTCCAGAAAGAACTTCTGGTTAAAGATGAAGGCCACGCCGCTGATTTCTTCCACTCTGGCCTCTGCTGTGGTGTTTCTGTTGATGAAGTTGGCCGTGATGGCGATGGCCAACTTCCCTCGGAACTCTTTACGACTGAAACCTGCCAAGAAGTGAAAAAAAAAAACCCATAAATTTAAGGAAACTGTGGCAAATCGGGAGATCAGATTAGGATTGGAAATTAGCATCACAACAGATTTTAAAATCTTAAATAAATTGTTAATTCTGGCAAAGCCTAAATATCAAGGCCCGACCCTGTAATCCTACAAAAGTATTACATGTTGATACAGATTACAGGAATCTTTCTCTTCAGTGAATTGTTTAATCTGTAGTTTAAAAACGTTTGGAAAAAAAACAACCATGCAACATAACTTGGTAAATATTAATCTTCTTAGGGAAGGGCTTAGGGAATTACATGACCACTCCCATCCAAAGAGTGGTCTCTCTGAAGGTCTTGAAGGTACTTGAGAGTAAAGACTTGAAACGTGACGTGAAGGACAAGACGAGAGACTTGAAGGACAAGACTAGAGACTTGAAGGTTAAGACTTAATACTTGAAGGACAAGACTAGAGACTTGAAGGTTAAGACTTAAGACTTGAAGGACAAGACTAGAGACTTGAAGGTTAAGACTTGAAGGTCAAGACTAGAGACTTGAAGGACAAGACTAGAGTCTTGAAGGTCAAGACTAGAGACTTGAAGGTCAAGACTAGAGACTTGAAGGTCAAGACTAGAGACTTGAAGGTCAAGACTAGAGACTTGAAGATCAAGACTTCCCATTGCTAATATCTACTTTCTACAAATCCTGAACAAGCCCTTTAAATCAATCTAAATAACAGCACACTCTAACAACACTTTCCAAATACAAACCAGTCAGCTTCCAGTTGAAATTAGTCAACAGGAAATGCTTTACCCAGTGACACCTCGCCTCTTTTCCAGTAAAAATAAACTTTGAGTGCAAGTATCTAAAAAATGTGGGTCAGTAAAAAACGTTCTGTAGAATCATAAACTGAAGCCACGTTTTCTCTCTCTCTCTCTTTCTCACCTTCTAGCGTGGTTTTGCGTCCGTCGGCTCCGATCACGACGTCAAGGTCAAAGTCTGAGACGGGATGCGTGGACGGCTGCACCTCTGCCCGCCATCCGGGGCCTGTGGGACAACACAGAGCCCGTCATTACCAATAACACATGTCCATATTCAAAAGGACAAAAAAAAAGAGAGTGTGAGTGGAAAGGAAGCGGTCGCATATCATCACTGATTTGATCAGGAAGCCACTTCCTGTCTTTTGACCGCATGAGATTTTCTCAACTGCCACAAAGTAGCTGCGATATGTTGCTCAGGGATGGTGGTGTTGTTTTTCACTACAGTGAGAAAGTCCTAATATACTGTATTTTAAATGGATAGTTCAGGTGTTTTTTAATGTGGTTATATGAGGAACGGACACAAGGTCACTACGACACTGACACACAACTATCTAATCTAATCTACGCCCACTTAAATCTGTAATATCTTAAGAATATGTTTGTTGCTTTGTCTCAGTGTTAAACCACTCCTGCACCAAAGTCGAGTAAACGTGTGTTTTAAGCTTTAAGCAGGGACACATGAGCTACTGGTCTCCTGCTGCCGCCTTTGATGAGTTTGTTTTCACTGAGGTTAATCTGAACAAAGGATTTGAAACACCCAGGTCATTAAACAACTCATCTGAACTTACTGGTGGAGGCAGCAGTGAATCAACAACTCCTGTGTGATGTGATGTAAAATCACTGGTTTTATGAATGGTAATTGGTGTTGGGGAGTTAAATGGCATTTCCATGTAAGAAACAGGATGTCTCACGGCCAGAAAACATGGCAAACACATAGTTAAGATATCGTAGACTTAAGTTGGTTAAGATGAGGGTTAGGTTTTAGTCAACAGAAGCACTTTTGCAAAGTCAGCCGTCACTCATACAATCCTAGTGGCAGCCATTTGTGACGTCACCCCATAAGCATCCCATTTTAAAGCCTCGAGATTCACAATTTCATTGGCGCCATGTTGGCGTTTTGCAACAACCAGGCTCCTATTGGACGATACCAGCTGTCAAAAACACACTGGAGTCCAATCATATGCGTTTTCCCCCTATAAATCGTAACATAAATGACAAAATCCACATTATGTCCTAATGAAGAAGAGTTGTGTGACAGTCACGATTGAAATCATTGAATCATTGAAGCCAGAGCAATTTTTCCCATAATTCCCTCATTGAGTTTTGTTTTTAAACCAGCGGAGTCACCCCCTAGTGGCTATTCCATTTCCTAGTTGGCTTCAGGAGGAAACATACAGTCTAACATATTTGGGATCGATATTTTTGGAGCCTCAAAAATAAAAACCCTGACTCTCAGCAGACTCTATCAATAGACAGTTATTCTATAAATTCTCTGCTGCTTGTAGGAACATTTCTGATCACTTGAACATATGTGGAGCGCAAAGAGGGTTCCAAATATAGCTGTAATATGCAGGACAAGTCAGTGGCACTCATGGGCTGTTAGCATACAGATAATACTGTAGCACACACACACACACACACTCACTGTCATCAGTCTGCTCCGCTGGAGGCTCCAGAAGTTTGACAAACTCCACGTTGACGTGAATCTCCACTCCCAGAATCAGGCTCACTTTCAACAGCATCAGCTGGAGCTGACGGATACCTGCAGTGGACACACACAAGTATTTGGCCACACCTGAATATTGAATTCCAGGGTTGCAATCAGGCTTTGGGCTCTTGGCCCCTTATCGCCAATGAAGGACAATCTTAACGCTTCAGCATACCAAGACATTTTTGGACAAGACTATGCTTCCAACAGTTTGAGGAAGACCCTTTTCTATTCCAACATGACTGTGTCCCAGTGCACAAAGCAAGGACTATAAAGACAAGGTTTGACTTTGCGTTTGGTGTAGAAGAACTTGACTGGCCCCGCACAGAGCCCTGAGATTGTGAGCCAGGTCTTCTCGTCCAACATCAGTGTCTCTGACCTTATTAATACTCTACAGAATGAATGGACACAAATTCAGAAGACTTCAACATCTTAAGGAAAGTGGAAGCTGCAAAATACTTTTGTCCGTATCGTGTTGTTTGTTACATCTCAGTCCTCCGAAGGTCTGACGCTGCAAGTCTTGAAACGTATAGTCAGCAAAGCTTTTTTAAAGAGGATATTATTACATGACACTGTTGAGTTACTAAACCTGGACCTGAACAAGTGCCAGTGGAAACATGTCACCGCAGACGGAGAAAAGTCAAAACACTCACTGATGTGGTCGATGGAGCCGGCGCAGAACTTGCCATAGAACTTCTTGGCTCCGAGGCCCCTGAGGTCGTGAATGGTGAAGGGCCACAGGTGGAGCACGTTGTTCCTGGAGAAGGTGTCCCGCTTTTCAATCACCACCACCTTGCAGCCCAGCAGAGCCAGCTCGATGGCTGTCCGCAGACCACATGGGCCACTGCCGATGATCAGACACTGGGCACGGACACAGACGCAGCAATGTTAATGGAACTTTGGCGATTACAGCGTTTACAGCAGCTGATACTAAACTCTCCTCTGGTTTGAGGAGAAAAAAGGCAACAAAGAGCCTCAATTTTCTGACCCATTTAGCTTCTACAACCTCTTTAAAAACAGACGTTCTCCAGTTAAAACAAGAACAAAAAAAAAACATTCTTGGGTCATAGTTGAGCTGTTATTTTTGGCCGACGCTCGGACCAGCCCCATCTGTGTATTAATCTTCCTGCGACTCCACGGCCTCGTTCCCCTCTGGAAGGGTTATCTTTTCCCTCCGATACGCAGACATTCCACCATCACACTCGCACACAAAACATGCTGCTTATATTTTTACTTAAGACGTGGTCACAACAATGACAACATGACGGACTCAAAATACACTCATCACATGAGCTGCATCTGAAAAGTCCCACCGTCAAACCTCAGCTTTAACCCAGTTTCCCCAAGTGTGTCCAAATCGTGAGCTACACTAAATAGACCTGTACTAAATCCTATTATTTACGCTCTCAGAGGTTCTTTCAAACTAAAATTAGCAGATAAAACCAGCCTAGAAGAACTTGACACTTTATGACAGAAAATCATCACTGATCGCTTTCACCCCGGTCACCAACTCTTAGAACTGTTAGCAACGGTAGCGGCAAAAACAAACCAAAAATCAAATATTGCTGCCACCTCCCCATTCATCTCCTTGTCCTCTTACCCTGGTGCCCTGGCAGGCTTTATTCTGGCTGTAGGCCTTGTGCTGGGCCCTCTTGTCCAGTTTGGTCCACAGAGCCTTGACCTTCCATGAGCTGACCGCCGCCTTCAGCGAGCTGTAGAAGTTGCTGTAGTCCAGTGGGTCCAGCTCCAGCTGCCTGCAGAGGATGCTGAAGGCCTGCAGCGTCCCTTTGCAGGTGGACGCCTGGACAAAATTTTCAAACAGCTGGCTGGCCTGAGCTGTCCGCTCATCCTCCGTCTCACCCATCTGCACCGGTGGTGACCAGTGTCCTGGTCTCCTCCTCCTCCGATGTCTGGTTTCTGTTGACACTTTTCTTATGTCAGTGCTGGACTCTGATCTACGACGACTGTGCCTCCATGATCAGCTGATTCTGGAAGAAACAAACAGCAAAAAGTGTTTTTAAGATCAGTCTTAAACCTTTTTATTAAAGCTACTAAACAATTAGATGTTCATATTTCTATTATGGTTAAAATACACAGAACATTTCACATCACATTTAGAGGTTGTTTTTTGTAATTTGCCATTATTTTAATAACTGGCATTGATGGATTAATAAACATATTAGACATTTTTGTGTCATTGATCCTTTTAATATTGTCAAGTCACTAAAACTTTATTTTTGTTTGACGACCTGTTTCATGTATTCCATATTATGTTTAAAAATTATAATTTGTGTTTTATGTAGTTTAAACATATTTAATCAGATGTCTGTTGCTGGTTCTGGAGGAAAAAAAGCCAAACCAAAAATCAGAGTTTCGTGTAACATTTGGAGGTATACCGATAAATTGATATTTGCCATTTTTTTAAGAACTCGCATTCACTGACTGTTATTCATGGATCAGCCAATTATTACAAATAATAAATAAATAAATTTTTTTCATGACCTTTTCATGATGAATTTAAAATTAAGTTTAAAAATTATGTCGTTTAACCACATTTTATCAGATGACTGCGCCTCCATGATCAGCTGATTCTGACCAATATCAGTCGACCACTAATAACATTTCATCACGACTGCATTTTTAACCTGTCGATGGTTGATCATTAAAAAAAAAATCTGTATTTTCTTACTTTGAATCACACCTGACAAAAAGATTGAGTATTAAGGTATTTTTTCACATTTCACTTTCTTCAGGCCTTTTGTTGACAGTAAGTAACATCAGCAGTGATGAGGACAAACTGGGTTCACTGGAAGAATCTGAAATCATACAAAGGAGAGGTCACATTCCAGAGTGGAGGAATGTTTGCAGCTCGCACTGAAAATAAACTGCAGAGGTCGACGTGTTGCCTCACGAAGTCGCGACCTTCCTTACTTCTCTACGAGGTAACCAGGGGTTACAACCGCTTTGACCATAACATGCACTTTACAGCAGCAGCAACAATATAAAAGCCTCCTGAGTTCACCAATTAAGCCGCACACACAGACTTTTCTTTCCCTACAACACAGATTCTTTCGTTTATTTTGGCTCCTGCAGCTCCACTGCATGTCTGATAGGATTATGAGTGAGCGTGACCTTGGAAGGCTTCAGCTGAACGGTCACGGGAGAAGCTCAAGTTTAGCCGTTAGCTCCACCCGAGTGCAGCAGTGGACGAGAAGAGGCACAGAGACAAATGTCCACCTTAGCATTAAATTCAACTCAATTTTGTTTGTATAGCGCCGGATCACAACATACATTACCTCAAGGCTCTGTACATCATCGAGAGCAGAGAAACCCAACAAAACTCCCTTTTAACAGAAGAAGAAATCGCTGACAGAAACACACTCAAACATGTGTGGCCATCTGCCAAGACAGGTTGGGGTGGAAGGAAAAATGTAGGTGTAAACTCCTTTTAAAAGCAGAGGGGGGGCTGTCTCCACTGCCCCCTACTGTCTGTTAGCAGAAAACCAGCCTTGCAAGATCAAGACCAAGAGATCAAGTTTGAGCCTCCAGTTTTAAATGTAAACTAACTCTGTGTCAGTCTTGACGTCTTTTACATGTCTCTTATTTCTATTTCTTGTTTTATGACTACCTCTTACCTCAATAAAGTTCTATTCTATTCTATGATGCAGCCATACTATTTAAAAGTACTGCACTTAACTTACTGACCATTGAATTCACACGGCAAACTCTACCCAACAACCAAACTTAACTTAATTAAATTTGATACCAAACGTTTCCTGGATAACATCTGTGTCAAAGTCAAGTATCAGATCCTGATCTCTGGAGGCTTCTCAGAATTACGGTCATCGTTACCGTGTAAGAGATGGATAGTGTTTCGTTGTCTCACGCACAAACACACACACACACCTGCATGTACAACAGATTAAAATAAAGTCTGAAATAAAAGCACCTGAAGATCTGCGTGTACACAAATGCAATAACAACATTTGGTTGGTCTTTTACTTTGTGCCAGTCACATAATCATCTGTATTTCACACACACACACACACACACACACACACACACTTTTCCTTTCAAGTCTTTGAGTGGCCCAACGGGGGTCTCAGGTCTCTGTTAACTGGCAGCAAGTGGAAGCCTCTCAGTTACTATTAGCGTCATGGACACACCCACACATTCTTTGTGAGGACACTCATTAGATACAATGCATTCCCTCACCCCTTACCCTCACCTTAAATATCACAACTAAATATCTAAACCAAACTGTATAAGTCTGATGTTAAACCTTAAAAAGCCCTTTAAAGTTGTGAGGACCAGACAAAAAATGTCCTATCAAGGTCAAAATGTGCGCCGGACAACTGGAATAATAACAAACTTGGACAAATCTCTATTTTGTCCAGTTGAAAACCTGCCCCACGTTGTTCATCATACTCCTGCAGCACAGGAAGCTGTCAACGTCAGCTCAGAGACTAAAAACTGTCCTACTTTAGAGTGTCTCTGATGACCGGACATGATAAACTGCACTGTAACTCACACTCTCCCACTGGGTCAAGAGAAAGATACAGGAAAAGTGCACACACTACACTGAACACAGAGGCCCATGGACGTCTATGGGAAAGATCACAAACTCTGGAAGCTCCGCCTTCATAAAACCCACATCTGGCAGGGTGGATTGTGGGAGTGATAACACAGGAAGTAGTTAAAATGTGGAAACGCAGCCACACCATAGTGAGCTAAACTGTACTGTGCCACTTCATGGAATCAATCAATCAGACTTTATTAAATACAAATTGTAGCATAAAGTGCTTTAAATACTAAAATCAAAGTTTTTACTCTTGGAATGATTAAAAGACCAGAATCAGAAAACCAACCAATTCCATGAAGAAGAAGAAGAAATGTTAAACAGCAGTGACTCACGCATAACAATGGCGCACATCCAGCATTTTATGTTCTTCTTCTTGGCATGTGGCTGGTTCTCGCAACGAAGAAGGTTTTGTTTGACAGAAGGCTGCAAAAAGAACACCTGCCATTTCCCTGTGTCTAGCTCCACCCAGTAGGAGGCAAAACACTGTGCTTGGTACCCCAACGGAAGGGTTCCAAAAACTGTGATGGTGATTTTGGTACCCTTCTCAACACCTGGCAACGGAAATGCAAATCATTTTGCATTGAACCAAACTAAAATTTACCACTTTTTTGTCAATTAAGCTAAAAAGCTTCCAAGTCACATCAAAACAAGTCATGTCAGGAAGTTAAGGGTAAAGTAAATGACATTAAGTAGTGTGGAATCAGGTTACCCGTCGCCTGAGGCACAAGGAACTGTGGTGTACAGGTGACAAGTGGAGCAAGAGAAATGTGTCACTAGGGCGCAAACAAAGAGACAGCTCATTCACCCACACTTTGCTAAAAAACAGAGTCTGTCAACATCTTCTGTGCATAAAACAGGACAAGGTGGGATCTGTGCCATTCCATTCAACAAAGGATGTTTTATTCATATTGTGCCCTTAACCCGAACTTTATCCAAAAGGCACAATGCAGTATGAATTCTAGTCTCTCTGTGATCATAAACAACTTGGATAGCATTGCCAACGGAACCAAACGTCCCAAACCGAACGGACCACCTCAACACAATAAGTGTCTTTTTTAAACATCAAACTATACAAAAGGCTGATTTCAAAAACATAAAATGATCAAGTCTGCCTGTGTTGTCCTCCTGTTTCAGAAACAACCTTCAGCACTTGGCTGTCTCTCGATTTGTAAGGCCACACAGTGGTCCTCTCCGCTACATGTGGCATAAATGTTCTCATCCCGCCACGTCCACAGCCATATGCGGATCCAATATGGATGTATGCCAGCACCTCCACATTTGTGCCAACTGCTTTGGATAAAAGGGACCAAAGAAGACGGTAGCTATGGACATCTGCTTGTCATGTCTTGTTATGCGAGGAGGTTTGCTGGTACCAATGTACCATACGTGTAACTGAACTCTTAAACTATACAGTCCAAGGGCAAATTTCAGGGCAAAGTCCTGGTAGGAAATGGCTGCTCCTGGAATGGGATCAACACTAGACCGATAAAAACCTAATTTTTGTGTGAAATGGTCAGCAGCTCAGGAACAACGCGATGTGAATTAGTACAATCTGTTCCGTAAGAGACGTTTGGTTTAGTTGGCATCATGATCCTTTTGAGTGACAGGAATGAAGCAGCCAAAGGCCCTGAAGGAACTGGCAGAAGATGCAGAGAAAAGCAGCTTCCAGACAAAGGACATGACACCAAGGGTGGCTGCTCCGTCATCAGGAGGCGTTCTAGTTTCAAGGGCCGAAACGTTGAGGAATGGTCTTACTCAGCTGATGACCCGAAGTGGCACCGGAGGAGGTGATCATGACCAAAAATAAGAAGTTTCCTCTGAAGGTTGTCTGCATGGTCTCCACCTTCAGAGGTAGGGTAAGAGTGTTTGGACAACCAGATGGAGTAGAGCTGTTGCTCCAGTGTTCCGATGACGTGATTGAATGATTACACAAACATACCGGACATCCTGTACTAAAGCAAACGCCACAACTATTCATACCACCCCGTCTCTGGATGTCGAGTTTGAGGGCAGCAGAATTTCTGGCATGTCAGACATTTTTCTCAGCCGTCTGTCTCACGTGTCAACCATCACTAAATGAACCATAAACTGTCGTGAGCATGAATTGTAGTTCGCTCAGACCGACCAGCAGCTCCCGCTGTAGCACCACAACATCCAGTTTGACTCCTGGCTGCTTATCTCTCATGTCTTTCTCTGTCTGCTTTCCTGTATCAATATTATTCGTCTGTGGTGGAACCGAAGGGTTTCACGGAGAAAAAACTAATTTATTTTTGTTCCTGCCTCAACTGCATTTCTTTAACCCAACTTTAAAATAAAAGCAAAAGCACTGTGATGGATTAGTAATATGAAACTGGATTTGCTCTTCAATAATAAACAGATCACTGACACATTCTCTTCTTTAGTGTCCGTGGATTTAAAACCCCAGGGAAAGATAAAGGTGTTCAAAGTATTTTACAGCGCAGACTCGCTAATGCTGTAAATGTTATACTGAATTTTATATTCTGACAAAACAAAACAGTGTGGACCCATGGATAAAGATTAAAGTTGATTTTCAATGTTTTAATCCTGAGAAATCACAGACTAGATGATCCAGTCAAGAAATAGAACCACACACTTGTTAATCAAATGACTGCAGGGAAGAGATTCCAGGGATTTGGGATCTCACAGAAAGTTGCATGACTTAATGCTCCCCAATCGCTGTTGAGTCTTAAATATCAAACAGACTCTGGTGCATCTGATGACGTTAAAATCACGTCTGTTAATCCCTCACACTACAGGATAATTTAGCCAGAAAATCTGTTCAAATTGGCCTAAAATTGGAAGACATCCAAGATTTGTCAGGAGATCAGTTATCCACTAATCATCCTCTAGTTTGGGGCGGGGTTTAGTCTTACTAAAAATCCGTCCCGACACACCACAAATGTGTTTGGTAGTTTAATTCCTACTGCATGTTTACTTTCAACTAGACCCAAACTGGCGTGGATGCTCGGCACATGGCCCACAATTCCAGACTCCAGGCTTTGACACAGTTCACAGAAGACAATGACGAAGACAAATTTAAGACAGCTTAAAGAATTCAATATTTCAAAGATCATGGATGTTAGAATGACTCGGAAAGGCACTAAACATGCCGACATCGAGCCGCCAGTTGAACTGGAAACTGCTGAATACCAACAAGCTGAAAGGGGGCATATCGCCACCTAGTGTAACGGAGGTGGACACACACTTATGTTCTTAAAATGTCTTTATACACACAAAACCGCCCAAATGACTCAATAAACAGTGTGCTATATACTCAAGGCCTGTATGTGGCGCTGTGACATTTTAGGAAATGTGATTCCACTGAATTGAACGGTACAGTAAGGTACGTATTAGTACCAAAAATAATCAGCCCCAACCGTTCCATTTTTCGGTACCCTTCCCTTGGTACGGTACGGGTGGAGCTAGACACATGACAGCCGTCTATTCTCATACAAAGCTTAACGTTGTCAACGTCACGCTCCATGTCTCGCTGGCACGGCCATCGGGCTCAGCCCACACCACGCCTACCAGGGAAAGTTGGCCCACCACTTTACCGATCCAAACAAAAACTATACCAAGATCCCAAAACGTCGGTTCCTTGTGGATAAAAAGCCGATACGATTCAAAACTCATGTGTGTGTGTGTGTGGGCCTTAAATCAATTCTCAGCTAGCGTTTCCTCTGTAACAAGGACAAGAGAACAATTAAACAACGTAGACTCAACTGTGCATGGAAACATACTGAGAGTAAGAGAGAGAAAGGATCAAAGCTGAGTCAACAAGTTCCTGCCCAGATGGACAAAGAATGCCAAGAAAGGAAAGAAAAAACACTGAGTGGGAGAAACAGACAGACAGACAGAGAGACAGACAGACACAGAGAGAGAGAGTGAGCGGAATTTCACATTCTTCATTTATGAAACTCTCGGAATAAGAAGATTGACCTGGAGAAAATAAGCAGCAACAATTGGCTCCGAGAACAGGAAACAAGAACAGCTGGAGCGTCAAGTGTTGACCTGCTGCCGACTGTTCAGGCCACAATGAAACATTCTCATTTAAAAACACGGACGACCGTTCTGCTATTGTTCAAATAATACAAAAAATCAATATTATATACTGTATACAAATACATATGTTGTGACTTGATGAGACAAGATCTTGGGATATATCTGTGATGACTTTTCCTGGTTTTATTATATTGAATAAATGAATGAAATAAACTTTAAAAATATTGATAAAAAACAAGACGTGGAATCGCCAAAATTATATTAAACATTTTTACGCCTATAAGTATTTGTGTTATATCCAAATTTTACCATATTTACAGTCAATGTCCTTGTTTCTAACAGACGTAAATATCCTTCATTTAACATTTAAAAGACAAAGAAATAAACAGTAGTTTATATTTTATATAATGGAGTGTATTTACAGTGTATTTATATCCACATATAGCTCTTATATCAGGATATAGACTAAAAATACACAGATATTATCTAAAAGCCATTTTTTCTGCTAAAATTAGAATTAAACTTCATTTATTAAACTTCACTGTGTCTACCATGTTCAAAATCCACTTTTAAACTTACAAAGAAACACATTTGAAATGAAAAAAACAACAAACCCAACTTTGCTGAAATTAAAACTTCACTTTTTCCAAACAACCTCACAAGTGCCGTCATGTCAGACAGGAAAGCTTGTGCGTGAATATCTATGCGTCACATCAGAGCGAGACCACGACACACCCGCACTTAACCTTCAGATAAGAGGGTCGACGTGGGGAACCGCCCACTCGCCACTCACATACTTAGCTGTTCCCTGGGTGAGAGGAAGTAAGAATCCACACATGCTTCTGTGTGTGGCTGCGAGTAACTCTAAAAATGTGTGAATATTAAATTAGATGGTGATCCTGATTCCCTCAAGCTGCCATGTGTCACGATCCTTAAAAAAAAAAGTTTACAAACTTTTCAAAGTTTCAATTTTAACGTTTTTATATTGTTTTGATTCCTAATTCCTCTTTAAATTAAATAATTCATGTTTTTACATATACAGCACATTAGACTTTTGTGAAAATCGTGACAGACAAAATCCGATCGATTGATGGTTTCCACACATTTAGTCGTCCAGGGAGGAGCTAAAGGTTTTAAAAGAACCGTGGCGGTCGTATGTCACCAGCTCTCAGGTTACGCTGTGGTCCACAGGAGACACTATGTAACAGTGTCAGTGTGACACGTGAGACACTGAGGCCACGTTTGACTTCACGTCCCACCGAGATGTCTCATCAGGTCTACAGAGGACAACAGCTGCATTTTACCACTCCAAAACCAAAACACACCAGGTGTCCGTGTTTGCCGTCCCACTGCAGAGTTCTAACATGTTGTGATGGAAATATGACGAACATACAGGCGTTCCATGAGCTCCATGAAGTCAAACATGTTGCACCAATGACTGAAACACTAGGTCTTTGTAGGTACACCTTACAAGGACTCGTTTGGACCTCCCTTTGAAGTCAGAACCTTCTGGATTCTTCAGGTCATAGATTCAACACGGTGCTGTGCGTGACGCAGATCTGGGGCCATATATGATTGGGTGGTTAGATTTAGCTGCCAAACCTGTTGCGCTGCTAATTAATAATGTAGCACCTTGCAAAGTTATGCATCTGTCAGTAACTGGAGTCAGTGATCAAAGAAGTATTGCATTCCGCGATCGTTTACATAACGTGAGAAACAAAGTGAATTATTTTGTCCAAATAAAATTGAACTCAAATTGTACTCAATTGAATTTGTCAAAGTTGATCAAATACCCAGAGACGACAACAGCAAGACCAACCGATCAAAAATCCCGGAGACTTTAAAGCCGTGGTTCTCAAATGTAATGTACGGTTAAAGTTGACCACTTACATGGAATAGTCAATGGGTGTTTCAATGGGCATAACTCATTCACCTACAGTCAGCTGCCATCTCACTTTACTAGCTTAGCGTTTTAGCTTCTGCTTTCCCTCCATGGTTGTCCACACTACACTGGCAAAAACATAGACGTAGACTTACTGGTCAGGACTTCCAATCAATGCATTTTGTCAAAACTTAAATTTGTTTTCAGCTCAGAGAAAAACAAAGTATTTATCTATCTAGTTAACTAACAAAGTATTTATCTATCTAGTTAACTAACAAAGTATCTATCTAGTTAACTAACAAAGTATTTATCTATCTTTACAGTTACCGTAATATCATCGCCTCCTGTTGAGTTTGTATGCTTTTAACACAACAGGACACAACAGTGGGTTTTGTGTTTTCACGTGGAGAGGATTTCAGAAAATACCTGTATGTAAATACTGTAAATAATGAATGTAAATACCCTACATGTGGACTATGCCTCACTTTCTGCTTCACAGCATGATCATAGATTCACACAGAGAACAAAACAACAACGCTGAACATAAAGGCAAGAACAAACAACACTATAAGACGAGGTGAAGCTCAGTCAGGTCCTGTTTCCAGTTTCACAGGGTTCATACACAAGTTCTCCCGTTGTCTCCGTGACAAAGTACTGTGAGGAATCTGACATGAGGTCAGCACAGTGTCACGGCTGAGCGGAGAGTCTGAGCTCACCTGGTGTGACGCTGGTACTGAGAGCAGCAGAACCACTTTCACATGGTTAATGGTTGAACCGGCTGTCGCAACGTCAAGACTGAAGCCTGTGACTTTGTCAAATCTGTGTTGGGGCAAAGGTCAATTAGGCAACTGCTTGAGATCGAACAACAGAGGACTGACTTTTGATTTTCAAACAAACAAACATACAAGGGTTGTTTTGGTAACATGCTAAATACAAGATTTGCATCTCCTGCCTGGGTTATCACATGTAAATACCAGATATTAGTCTCCACACAGCCACAATTCAAACGCGTTTAAATGGGTCTGGTTGTTCACACTCTGAGAGAAAAGTTAAACAAACCTCAAACGACAGAACTGAAAACTCACTGAAAACATGCTCACATCACTTGTCAACTACAGGAAGAAAGAAATAAGATAACGTGATTAAAATAATTGTGTAAAATCACTTAACTGTTGCTTCAATGAGAGTGATGTCAGCACTGACGTCACTGTGTGTGTGTGTGTGTGTGTGTGTGTGTGTGTGTGCCTGCAGACCAGCCTGAGATATGAAGGATATTGTTCTTAATAAAAAGCTAGCTAGAAAAACTGATTTTTGCCACTTAACAAAAGGCTCACGGACTAAAATCTACACTGTTTTTTCTAAAAGAAATGTTTGCTTCTTTGCTTCACAGTTAAATAGTTGTTTCTGGATTAAACTGCAGTTTTTCAAGCTCTTATTCTCTCACACCAAACTCCATTGAGAAAATGAGCGTTTTTCAGGTCACAGAGACACTGGAGCTGCTCGTCTACTGCTGCCTAAGTTTGTGTTACTTGTGTTTATTCAAATTAAGGGTTTAACGTGCAGAAGTCACAAAATAATACATATGACATTTACTGATGGGATCAGCAACTGTGTCCCTGCGAGCTAAAAATGCTGATTTTCTCTTTGGTGCATGAGAGCGAGAGGTTTAAAGAGTGGCACAAACTTCAGCTTCCAGTTGAAAAAGGATGTGTAGTAGTGACATAAAGTACAAAGGATGTGTAGTAGTGACATAAAGTACAAAACACATTCTTGTACACAGTGCTTGTAAAGCCACACATAAAAAAACGGAGCTATCCCTTTAAAAGTGCAAAACATAATTTATACAATAAAAGGCGCCGCAGGTTCTGCACGAGATGCAAACATTTCTTTTATTTACCATGACAGAGGCACAAAGACAGACCTGCTTTTGTGTCAACAAGGGCAGAGAACACAATTCAATGTGACAAATACACTATGACATGGACATGGTAACACACAGGTCCAGCAAAGGACATTTAAATGCAGTCCTATGAAGCACCTTGGCTTGTGGAGACAACTTCATTCCACAATTAAGTCAAGCACCAAACACCAAAGATCAGACGCCCAAAAATGTGATTGCATTTGCCTTTTGCGTCATGACCTCGTTTCATCTCAGAATTAGGTCACAGAACACAGACCTGCAGTGAAAAACACCGATATTAAACTGTGACATGATTAATGATTATCTAATCATTTTTCAAACCTGCCTTTTCTGCGGTTTTCTCGAGTTGAGTTGAGTTCAAATGAGAAAACCAACACATTTGAACTCACTGCCTCTGTCTCTCTGTGAGCTCTTTGGTGTGGGAGAGTGAATTCAGTTTCCAGTCATTAACGTCGATAGTTTTATGAGTTGAGATTTTTGTTAAGCAGCTGAAGTAAGTGTTTCCTTCAGTCCTCGCATGTCTAAATTCTTGTTTGTTTCATACAGGTTACAGGTGCAGCCACGTCTCTGGTGTGCAGGGAACCTGAATGGCATTATATGGTCCAAGAGTGGTACAATCCCAAATTCCTCCCGACATACTAGAGCTGGACTTGGCCTTTCTCATCTGACAGCAGTCCATCCAATCAGCCAGTGACAGTGACGCTCAGCCCCCCGGTGTATTTTTGTCTCTCAGTGCTGACACATGCAGTGACACCCCCTTATAAGTCAACCACTCATTCCAGGAAGTGACAGCTTGGCCCTGATGGTACAGATAACAAGGGGAAGGCCAACATGAAAATGTTCCAAGATTAACATCTCGAGGATTGGCAACGGCTGGATATTCTGTAATCTCAAGAGTGCTGGGGTTTACAAAAGGACTCCAATCAGACAATCATACCCGAAAACATCACTTTAATACAGAAGATAATTTTCTTGGCACAATGGCTACTGATTACCAGGCCGAAGCGACTCAAAATCCAATCACCAGTTCCAATACTTAAACCAGACTTGTGCCACAGCAGTACGTGGTCTTAGATCAGATATGGAAGTGGCCAACGGTCAACTCCTTGCCTCAAAAGTGCAACCAATCCCCAGGGAGGAGTAAACGTTTGTCTGGGAAAGAAAAGAAAACATCTAAACCTCCTCCCGCCAAGGCCCCGGATTGGAGGACGCTTGTGGACATCGGCCAGAAGCTAATCTTCCCCATCAGAGATAGTTTCCACCAACCTCAGGATAGAAATCGTCTTTCGCCCTATGTCAGCTGAGATTGGCACCAGCGCCGCAAGCAACCGTCATATGAATGAATGAACGTCCATCTCTGGAGCTCGACTACTCGCTCATGCTCATCAATCGAAAAGAATTTACCGCTCGATTCCGTGAAACTGGAAATACCATGACATAAGTTTTTGGTCATACTGCCCCAGCACGAGGTCCTACGTGGATGACTCCGCCCATGCCTCCACTTTGATTCTACATGGATTGTCCTACATGGACTGACCACGACACTTTCCAGTTCAGTTGGTGGTGTCGCACTCTTGCTTTGATGATGCAGAAGGTAAGTGCTAGGACAGAAGATGCTCTTGGAAGAGCTGGGTCTTCAAAACCTTCAAAGATAGACAGACCTACCGAGTGTTCTGGTAGAACTTGGTAGGTCTTTCTTATATAAGGAAGTCTCGTGGTATACACACATTGATAGCTCCCGCTACACTGACATGGACTCTTCTGTGCACATGTATGTGGACACATGTTCTCTCTCTCTGTGCAAGAACAGTGATATGGCAGTTCTCTGTCCTGCAGTCTCAGGATTTCAGATTTCAGTGAATTCTGGGCAATTTTAAGAGAGCAAAAGTAAATATTATTCCTTGTAAATATTCAATTAGAAATAGCA
Organism: Solea senegalensis; assembly: GCF_019176455.1. Lineage (NCBI taxonomy): Eukaryota > Metazoa > Chordata > Actinopteri > Pleuronectiformes > Soleidae > Solea > Solea senegalensis. Next base: position 1,318,007 of record NC_058030.1, read on the forward strand.
GCTAAACTTTGACAAAATGCAACCGATACTCCCCACCCCCTCTGGTCAAAGCTCTGCCCCCAGAAACACTGGAGGGCGGAGAGAAGGTCCAATGATCACAACAGTCAGGATAGTTGTGACATGGAATTTTCATACCGTCCCCTGCCTGCGTCAGACCATCATGGAAGCCACTTCTAATGAAGGCTAATCCTCTCCTGTGCTCCGGTGTAAATTGAGTGAAAGTTTATTCGGCTACTGAAACACAAGTCCACGACAACTGGAGGAGGAGGAGGAGGAGGAGGAGGGAGGAGTTGATTCTAAGACGACACCGTCCTTCTCAGCCTGACTGGGTTTCAGGTCCCAGAGGACGGAGGACGGAGGAACCACCTGCTTCACTCAGGAATCAAGTGGGAGAAACACAAGAGCTGCACATGTGCATCGTCACACATAATCACACTAAAAACTACCGAGGGAATTGAATCATGTGTGATGAAGACTAATGGCCGGGGCGGGGAATGAAACTGATTCAAGTGAAATTATCACCATCATCCCAACTTATCTTCTTATTCCAAATTTAGATTTGCAGATATTCTGCGACTACGAAGCGGCACCAGCTCCTCGTGGTGGAGATTAAACATGTTAGTCTGAGTCCAGAGTTTGTTTCCTCGGACGGTCCTCTTCCAGTCATTAAAAGGTTGAATTTTTGTTATTTAATATAATTGCTTTGGGCGTCATGTGACGCAGACATGGATTCCTTTGTGTTCTTTCAGGACAATAACTAACACACAAAATAAGAATAACCTGAACTGGAAATTAAAATCTCATGTCATTGTTGGCCAGGGACAATAAACATTAAGTCATTCCAGGAAGAGAAATATTATAATATAATAAAAAAATTAGGGTGGTTGTCGACAATGATACACAACATATGACCAACGTTTTCTGTACAAACACAAATCGATTAAATTATTCAAAAATTGCTGATTTTAAGGGACAAGGACAAATGGGGAAAATAACAGTTGGAATATTATAATAATGATAATTATAATAATAATAATAATAATAATAATAATAATATTTGTCTGAATTAAAAACTGTCGGAATGAAAATCTAAATCAAAGAAATAATTTAAATGACTCATAATATGCTATGTGAGAATGGACCAAACCATTGAGGACTGGAAAGTGTCCCCCAGGACTAATTTACTTAACATGTCCCCCCCTGTAATTTACATCCTTGGATGGAACTCCTCATCCCAACACTGTTTGTAAAATATCTAATTAAATCTATGACTTTTAAAAATGTTGTTTCATTTTTTTAAAATGCTTTGGCTTCATGACGAAGGCTGTGTGTCCGTCATGCTTTTATTTTGTAAAGAACATCACTTTAATGTCCACTGTGGACAAACACTGGTCCAACATGATGTCAAACCTCATTTATACGTTTATACTGTAACTGGTAACCAGTTAAAGTACATTTATGTCAGTTACATAGCAGTAAAAGTTTTATTTTCTTAAACTTAATGAGCACTAACACTTCAGCTGAGGTCTGTCCTCGTTTCACCTGCTGCTCCTTTAATTAGTGAGACAATTTACAGCCAAGGACTCATTTAACGGAAGTGGATTTTTGTCTTTTAAACGTTTGTTTTTCCCTTAAACTTAAAAAAAAACAACGTCACACACACACACACACACACAGTCAGTTACTCACAGCAGGAGACTCCAGTCCTTAAAAATGTTCATGTATAATATAAATTGCGCAGGCAAATTCTGGTCCTGGTCCTGGTCCTGGTCCTGGTCGTGCTTCTGGATAATCTGCTTTAATCCACAGTGTGTGACAGAGACACGCACACACTCACTGTCTTCACGTCTATCTCTTCTGTCTCACTTGATCCTCGTGTTTGTGTCTCAGAGACTGAGTGTGTGTGTGTGTGTGTGTGTCAGTGCTGTAAACTACCGTCAAGCTCCAGAACAAGCACAGGTTCTACTTCCGGTTTTCGCGTGTTTTTTTAAACAATAAAAGTCTCAGTAAAGACGATCTTTGAAGAACAAACACACACATCGTATTTTTGGAGACATTTTTCATTCAGTGACGACCAGCGTGATTGTCCTCACTATGGGAATCGACTGCTTGGTCTTTTATTCTGAAAGGGCATTCTCTTCATTTCCGCCGGGTGCATTTGACACAGATGATGACGCCGAATTTGAAAAAGCTGCGCGTTTTTGTGAAGACACGCAACAACAAACATGATCATAACACAAGTTCACAAACAAACACAAATATAACATGTTTTTTATAATCATCAGGTTTTAAGAAAGTATCGTATTAAAGTCAGAGATGACAAATAAACGTTTCTTCAACAAAACTCTGTTTTCTTGTTCTATAGATATTTTAGTCCTGCTCTGCCCTCTGGTGGTGAAGAGCTGTTATGACACGCTGATGGAGCTACAGCATCTACTTCATCCCAATGCTGTTTTTTTTAGTGTTAGGTTAGGATTATTTTCTTAATCTCTTCTGTCCGACAAAAAAATCTATATTCTGCAGAAAGTAACTTTTTATAATGATAATTATTCATTAATCTCCGAATTCAGGCTGTTTTATTGATTTTAGTTTTGGCCCAAATCCTCTTCCGTACATTTTTACATTATTTTAATATTCAATAACATTTTGTTGAAGATGATGATTTTTTTAATGACATTTGTATTATAATATAATATTATATATTATTATAATATAATACAAGTGTGTTTATACACATATATGTATAAATATGAATATTATTATTTTACTTTAAGAACGTTTTTATTATTTACTATAGTACATTTTTGTTTTACTATAAGATAAAAAATGTTTTAATGTATGACATTTTTACACCTTAATATACTTTGTATATATATATATATATATATATATATATGTATATATACCATATATGTTACTGGCAGAATCAGTTTTTATTTAAAAGTGATGAAATAACTTATAAATTTGAAGCAACATTGAACACATTTTCACAGATTATTGTCCATGTGCTGCATCACTTATGAACACCAGAGGGAGCCATACTCCAGAAAAACCTACAAAACAACTTTTCCTCCACATGATCAGCTCTGATCATTGATTTCTCAGGTTGGTTTTAATTTGCTGCAAACATTTAAAAGATACTTTTTTTTATTTTTTAAATCTCAAATGTTGTTGAAACAAAAACAGCATTTATTTTGAAAATATTTATCTCTCTCTCTCTCTGACCCGACTTCGGAGGACATTCTGGAGACTTAACTAGTACTGCCACTAAACTTACTATAAAACATGTTTTCACCTTCAAACGTAATGATGAAGTCCCCATAATGTGAGTGTGTAAACAGATGTAGGTCCCCACAACATAAGGAAAACCAGTGACACACACACACAGTCAGGCCTGAGTATGAAACACAGGATTTATTTATTATTTATATATTTATCTGCATTAAGAGTGTTTTGTGGTGTGTGTGTGCGTGTGTGCACATTAATGGAGTTCATCCATTAGTGTGTGTGTGTGTGTGTGTGTGTATCGTGACCTCAGCACAGAGTGATGCATTTGTTGGTAAAAAAAAATGCTTAGAAAAGCAACTGTGTGTGTGTGTGTGTAACTTGTATTCCTTATGTTGCGGGGACCTTCATCTGTTAAAACACTGACATTTTGGGGACAAAAATCAACGTAAATTACTTCAATTTCAAAAGTGAAGACATGTTTTAAATTTAGGGTTGGAGTAAGATGTCCTCGGAAGTCATGGGAACCAGCATGTATGTGTGTGTGTGTGTGTAGGATGTAATAGATGGATTTCCTTCTGCTTTAGTCTCAATCCAGCTGAGCTCTAAAACACTCAGCTGTGAGGGGGATTAAGACGACGATGACACTGTGCAGCAGAAACAATGAACAGTGCAGTGAAACAAACTCTGCTGAGTAAGAGCTGCTGCTGTTGTTACTGCTGCTGCTGCTGTTGTTACTGCTGCTGCTGCTGTTGTTACTGCTGCTGCTGTTACTGCTGCTGCTGTTGTTACTGCTGTTGTTGCTGCTGCTGCTGCTGCTGCTGTAAACGTGGTCACATTTGCAGAACACAGAGAAATAAATAGTGTGAGAGCTGGACGAGGAAACACAGTCACATGTGGTCACTTTCTTCTCTGAGGTGAAAAGTCTTTTTCTTCCATGATGTTCAAACATATATTATAAAAAGTGTCTCATATACTTTATTTACAGCACAAGCTCAAGTCAGTCTGATGATAAATGTAGACATTTATCTATTTTCATGAACGATATTAACACACCTGAGATATAAAAGTGCTGTCAGACGCACACACACAGACAGACAGACATTTCACACAGACAGACAGACACACAGACACACAGACAGACACACAGACACGAGACGACAGACGCACACACAGACACACACACACACACAGACCCACACACAGACAGACACATACAGACAGACACACCAGACAGACACACACAGAGACCACACACACACACAGACAGACACACAGACACATACAGACAGACAGGCCACACAGACCCACACAGACAGACACACACAGACAGCGCACACACACAGACAGACACACAGACACAGACAGACAGACACACACACAGACAGACAGACACAGACAGACAGACGCACACACACAGACAGGCACAGACCCAGACACAGACAGACAGCACACACACACAGACAGACACACAGACCCACACACACAGACGCACACACACAGACACACACACACACACAGACCCACACACACACACACAGACCCACACACAGACACAGACACACACAGACACAGACAGACACACAGACAGACAGACAGACAGACGACAGACACACACAGACAGACACACAGACAGGCGCAGACAGACACACACAGACAGACACACAGACAGACAGACACTGCGCGCACACAGACCCACAGACAGACACAGACACACAGACAGACAGACACACACACAGACAGACAGACGACACACACAGACAGGCACGCACACACAGACCCACAGACAGACAGACACGACACACACAGACAGACACACAGACCCACACACACAGACAGACAGACAGACGCACACACACACAGACCCACACACACACACACAGACCACACAGACAGACACACCCACAGACAGACACACAGACAGACAGACGCACACACAGACAGACAGACAGACACACAGACAGACACAGACAGACGATACAGACAGACAGACGACACACACACAGACACACACAGACAGACACACACAGACAGACAGGCGCACACACAGACCCAAACACACACACACAGACAGCACACACAGACAGCAAGACACACAGATGCACAGACACACAGACACACACACACACAGACAGACAGCACACACACAGACAGACGCACACACACACAGACAGACAGATACGCACAGACAGACACACACAGCTCAGAGTTTGTTTTTAATGAACAAAAATGGAAGAAAACATTGTATTTTGTGACTTTTGCACAATTCTGTGATAAAGAATGAATCACAACTTTGACTGAATAAAAACAAACACACTCGCATGTGAAGTCTGAACATGTGACAAACAGGACAAATCATGAAATGTCAGGAAATGAAGATTCTCTCACGTGAAACGACTCAGTTTGAATGATTTTCTTTCTCACACAGAGCTGACATAGGAAACACACAGTGGCACAACCTCACAGCAAGAAGGTTGCTGGTTCACATCCCAGTGCAGGTCTTTCTGCTTCTCAGTTCTTAAGATTCTTCTTCAGAATTAAGATACCCTAAACCATGGGTGTCAAACTGACGGCCCGCAGGCCACATGCGGCCCTCCAATCGATTACATGTGGCCCGCCCACCACAAATCCTCCACCCTCGTCATTATTTGCTAAATTTTCCGCATATTTATCATAAATAGGTTTTTATTGTGAAGTATACGCAATTTTATATCAAAACAAGCTCTTTTACTTTGAAATTCTGTCTCATATCATCATGAATATCACTTTTTTTCTCTAGACCGGCCCCCTCTTGACCAGACTAGATGCTCATTGGCCCCCAGGTCATTTGAGTTTGACACCCCTGTCCTAAACATACATTTGTTCAAAATGTCTTTAAAAAAAAAGATAATTGCATACACTATTGTGGGCCCCCTCATGATCAGGGGCCCCCACACCTCTGCTCGCAGTTAAGAGCAGAGGTGTGTGTGTGTGTGTGCGTGAGAGAGAGAAGTGGGCGTGTCTCAGCAGTTAACACCCTCCTCCTCCTGTTTGGTCCCTCACAGCAGAGCAGTCAGTCCTGGCTCTGGGACGCTCCCGCTCCTCCTGCTCCGGCTCTGTTGTGGATCTGCGCGCCGGAGCTGAGCTCAGTCTGCCGGGCAGAGACAACAGGGATGAGGTCCCGGGCTCCGGCTCTCAGCCCGGGAACAGAACCAGAACCAGAACCACAGAGAAGAACCGGGGAAATACATGGATGTAACTTTTCCGAGGACAAACTTCATGTTTGGACTTAAAGTGGAAACTTTAATTTTGTTTGGATGAAAATTACGCACCGATTTATTTTGTATTTTTTGTCGTTTAAATGTTTAAATGAACTACAAACAAAGTCTGAAAGAAATCTGACTTTTGTTGTTTGACTTTGAAGATTCACAACTTTTGTTATTATTGTTTTTTTTTCCTCTGACGGAGATGGAACCGGAGGAAGGGAAGATCTCGGTGTGGGTTTGCCGGGAGGAGAAGCTCGTCTCCGGCTTAACGAAGCGAACCACCTGCGCGGACGTGGTCAAAGTTCTGCTGGAGGACCAGAACCTGCGGCAGGGCAGCTCCGCCGCGATGCTGTCCGGCGCCCCGCAGTCCTACTGCGTGGTGGAGAAGTGGAGAGGTTTCGAGAGGATTTTACCCAACAAGACCAAGATCCTGCGGCTGTGGAGCGCGTGGGGAGACGAGCAGGAGAACGTGCGCTTCGTCCTGGTGAAGAACGAGGCGTCGCTGCCCAACAACGGCCCGCGCAGCGCGGAAGCCCGTGTGGTCCAGAGCCGGGAGAGCGGGGGTCCGGGCGCCGCGCTCAAAGGCACCGCCAGGAGCTGCTGGACCGCCGCGGCCGCCGCCGCCAACCTGTCCCAGGAGAGACAGCGACGCATCGTGAGGAAAGCTTTCAGGAAGCTGGACAAGATGAACAAGAAGAAAGAGCAGACTGTCTGTAAAGATAAAGGCTCCGTGGAGAAGATGGAGACGCTGGTGCATCTGGTGATCTCTCAGGATCACACCCTCCGCCAGCAGATCCACAGAATCAAGGAGCTGGACCGGGAGATCGAGCGCTACGAGGCCAAAGTCCACTTCGACCGCATCAAGAGACACGGGGTGAACTATGTGCAGGACACGTACCTGGTGGACTCCTCCGCGGACGCTCTCGCCGCTCCCACGGACTGCATGCGCAAAGCGGAGCGGCAGGACGCGCGGTGCACGGCGGAGGCGCTGGCGCAGTTCGAGGAGTACGCGCGCCGCTGCGAGGAGGTGGTGCGGCTGCAGGAGGAGCTGACGGAGCGCGAGGCGCTGATGGAGAGCATCACCGGCGAGATCCAGGAGGAGCTGAACCGCCGCTGGATGAAGCGGCGGCGCGAGGACAGGGGAGCGGAGGAGGCGGCGGAGGCGGTGCGCCTCGCCGCGTCCTCCGCGTCCGCCGCTCCTGCGGCAGCGCCGGAAGCAGACGTTGAGAGTTTGTCCGAGAACGAGCTCGCGCTGGAGGAGGAGAGGATCCGAACCCAGCTGGACACGAGTCTGTACATCGGCCTGAGGCTGAAGACCGACCTGGACGCCATGAGAGGAGACTTGGACCTGAGTCTGGAACTCTGGGAGACCAAGGAGGGCGAACTGCTGGACCTGCTCGCCAAAGTTGAGACCATGGAGTTAGAGCAGGTGAACAGTCACGTGACTGATGATGATGATGATGATGATGATGATGATAAGGCAGAGCTGCAGGGAGCAGCTGACACTGAGGCAGCAGCAGCAGCAGCAGCAGAGGAGAGCAGTGTTTGGGTGGAACAGGCCCGAGGTCTGTCCAAGTCCTGCGACACCAACGACGACGACTCGGACACAGGTCTGAGCTCCATGCACAGCCAGGACTCGGACAACGTGCCTGTGTGTGAGTCGCTGGTGTGAGTTTGACACAAAGTCAAAAAATGACAAAAAGAACTCAGGGGCAGAGAAATCAGTGTTGGAAATACTGGGAGCGTGGACGCTGTCGTTCTATAGCAATAATCTCTCTTATGTAGCCGTTGCACAATAAGCTGAGGGCCTTGATGCTGACCTTTGACCTCCAAGAGGAGAGTCAACAAAGTAGATCACTTATTAGCTCATATTATTGTCCTCAAAGGAGGGAGACACTCTTAGGAATCTGTCTGTCATGTTATCTCAGAGGTTTGTGTCACCTGCACCAAACTCCAGAGAGAAAATCAGTGATTTGACACCACAGCACAGAGGAGCTGTTGATCCACCGCTGCGTTCAAATGGTTCTGATTTACACAAGTGTCACAAACTGACCAAACGAGGCAGTGGCAGCACAGGAGCTCCTGAGTCCCTGAGCTCTAAAAATGCAGATTTTCTCAATGGGGTTTGGTGCACGAGAGGAAAACACTGTACAAACGTGGAAAAAGGACATTTAAGTGGTGAGATTAAGTGGTGAACATGTTCTTGAGATTACTGGCATGTAATAAACAGTTTAACAATCCCTTTAAGGTTAATGACACACTCGAGTGGGGAAGGACAACAGTGCGACTTCAGAGAAAATGCCAAATGTTGTGTCAGATTTTGGAAAAATGAAAGTGCACATTATGAATCGATGATCCCTCAGCAAAGCACATTATCGTCAGTATAAGTGTAAACGTCATATTTATTCAGTTTTAGTGTGGAACCCTCACAGCTCATTCCATCACAGCTTTCAACTATAGAGGAGAGTGGTATTGATCGTTTCCCAGAGTGTTATAATCCAGTGTTTAACAAGGAAATTCAAAGATACACATGTTATAAACACAAATAATAACTGAACCAGAGGTTGAAATCACAGGAAACGTATTATTCCTTCAATTTAAGAGAAAATACATTAGAGCATTTACAGCTGAAGCAACAGAGGCAGAGATATATCCTTATTGGACTGGGTCAAGCTTCAGAATCAATCACTGTAATCCTACGTTTCCCATAATGCAACTTGTTTCAAGTGTCAGAGATACAGAACCGTCCCCTCTCACCACGACTAAAGTGACTTTTATGTGCAACATTGGTGGAGTATGTGTGCCTTTAAATGTGGGTCGTTACCATGGTTACTGTTCTGATGGCAGCTTGTTTCCCCAGAAAGCATAATATTATTGTTCCCGACCAGAAACTACTTAAGAAATAATTAATAACTGAACATAATCAATGACAAACAAACCAGAAATGTAAACAATATCTAATTAATGTTTAAAGTCAAAGGACTGAACAATTTCTCTGTATTTGTTTATTTCATCTGATTAACAACATAATCAAACTTGATCTTCTACTAGATTTGCTTTAAAAAAATGTTTTGTACTTAGCAACAGTAGCTACAGCTATTGTTGCTAGCTACATGTTAGTATAGCTGCTAACGTCAAACACTGATACCACAACGTTTGGCTACACAAGATGCTAAGAAAAACAAACAAAACAAAACCATATGCCACCGTTAGCATAGCATTTAGCTAAAGTAACTGCTAACGTCAAACACTGATACCACAACATTTGGATAAAGTGGCTGCTAACGTCAAACTCTACTGTAAAGCCAGCCACGGTGATACAACAATAGCTGCTATTGTTAAACCCTAGCGCTACAGTGTCTGTCTACATTAGCTGCTAACTTTAAACACTGATGTCATAGCATTTAGCCGATGTAGCAATTAACATCTAGTCAAATCAATGGCGTCTGGCTATAGCAGCGGCTAATGTCAGACTGTGTGTCATACTGTGTGGTTTGACCTTAGCAGCTAATTTAGCCAAATGTGGAGACAATGATGTTTGATTTTAGCATCTACTGTAGCCAAATGGCGAGACATTAATATTTAATGTTAGCAGTTAATGTAGCCAGACTTTGCAGTATTAGTTAACAACATTAGCTGCTATACAATATATAATATCAAGTTTGCTTGTTGTGTTAAATCTTGTCAAAAAAAGAATCCCAGTCACATTGTTTAAGTGCTTCACTTTCGGAGAAACACACAAAGTGAGTCACCTGTGCTAACACTGATGCTTTCTGGAGAAACAGCCTCTTTTAGAAATCCCTCAGTGGCCTGTGTCTGTGGACACGGTGAGATTTAACTATTTTAAGCCTCGGTTCACTTTTTTTTTTTGGAACATCCTGAAAACATTTGCTGCAAAGTCATCGTGTTAGTTTTCCTTCCTGGTTCTGAATTCAAACACCTGCACACACACACACACACACAAACAAGTGTCTTTGTCCGACTGTTGTCATGTTGTCTTACATGTTTGAAAGTTATAACCTGGTTAAAAAAAAACACCTATAAAGGGACTGTGGTTTTAGCTTGTGTTGAAATAATGAAAACACACACGTGTGTGTGTGTGTGTGTGTGTGTAGATCACTTATGTCACATGGTCAGAGAACAATACAAAAAAACACACCAGTCAGCACATTGTTACTGTTAGTGTTGAAATAAACTGCAAAAACCTACTTTAACGTATGTGAGCTTTCATTCAGTGTGAGTGTCATGACTTAAATCATAATTGTAATTTTAAACAGTGAAATTAATCATTGAATTTTGATTGTTCCTCATTCTATGCCAATTAAATTGTGTTAGACAACCTTTTGTAACTTAAAACTAAAGTTTTTAAACCACTCTTTCTCCTGCACCAAAGTCCATTCAGAAAATGAGTGATTTTAGCTCACAGGACAACAGGAGAGTTAGTCTAATGCTGCCTCGCTTGGTCTGTTTAAGTCACTTGGGTAAAGCCAAATAAAAGATTTAAAACACCCGAAATTTTAAAATGAAGACATTTGAACTTCCTGATGGATGCAGCAGTGGATAAACGAACCCTGTGTGCTGTAATGCAAAATTGCTGATTTTCTCACCAGGGTTTGGTGCAGGAGAGTGAGCGCTTTACAAACTAGAGGCTGCCTAACAGTAAGATTACACTTGGTGGAGTCAAGTATGAGTAGATTTAGTGACAGGTTCTCAGTTTCAGGACAATTAGCCTCTGGCTGAGCGTGTTCTCCGCACACAGGATTGGGTTCCATGTAAAAGTTTTTGGATGGAAAGATTGTCTGCATCCCTTCAGGCTGCACAGCAGCGTCACAGTGTGTGTGTGTGTGTGTGTTTTCCGTTCTTTCACACTCGTCATGCAGAGTTGTGTTTAATCGCCGTTTCCTGATCTCACTCGTGCATGAACTCGTGCATTACTTGTGACAGGATGAAACGGAGACCACAGAGGACGGGGGCGAGCACACACACACACAGGTTATGTTACCGTTCAGTAACACACACGCCCTCACATGTTCGTCAGGGGGTCGTCTGAAAAGTGTCGAGTCACCCACACTGCTAACATCAAACACTTATACCACAGCACCTGGCTACGCTAGATGCTAACAAACCAAAGAAAACCGATCCGGTCACAGTTGCCGCTAACACAAACTCTAAAGCCACTGTGATTAGCAACACCAGCTGCTATTGTACCATACCATAGCATTAGCCGATGTAGCTATTAACATGTAATCAATTCCACGACGTCTGGCTACAGCAGCCGCTAATGTCAAACACTGATGCCAAAGTGATTAACCACAGAAGCTTCTCATCATTTAGCTAACACAGCTACTAACAATAACTAATCAATAGCAGGGTGTCTCCTCACAGGAGCTGCTAATATGTCAAAAACAATAATTAGCTACAGCAATTGCTAGCGTCAAATGTTGTGGTATTGGTACAACGTTATATCTAATCACAGTAACTTTAGAGTTTGACGTTAGCAGCTAATGTGGCTAATCACAGTGACTTTAGATTTGGACGTTAGCAGCTAATGTTGCTAATCACAGTGACTTTAGAGTTTGAATTTAGCAGCTAACGTTGCTAATCACAATGACTTTGGAGTTTGAATTTAGCAGCTAACGTTGCTAATGTCAGTGACTTTAGATTATGACGTTAGCATTCACTGTAGCCAAATGTTGAGACATTGATTTTTGAGGTTTTCTTGAAGTTTTATGATAATTCTGGTGTCAAACACAGATGGACGGAGTTGAAGTTGAATTTTAAAATATTCTCAAAGAATGTTACTCAGACAGTTTCCTGTCTGTGCAAACAAAGGTTTTACACTTACTTAATCTGTGTTTCTACAAAGATTCAGTACATCAACTCTAACAGAACCTCGGGAACTTGCCTCGAGCCCGTAAATCACTGTGAGGCATTACAGTGACACGCGTGTGTGGCGTCACTCTTCATTCCGATCATTAGAGTCCAGACGTTTCTACAAAGGTTATAATTTCCCTGCCAGTTTTCCTGGTTCTGTTGATGATGATGTTGATGACACACCTCGCTGTTCTATGTTTGGCATGTGCAGAATTATTAGAGCCTCACTGGAGTCGAGAGTTGTCTGCAGACTAAGCCTTGAATCCACAGAAGTGACTTCCGCCTGGAAGAACGTGGTCTTATGAGGAAAACACACATCAAATGTAGCTCAAGAGCTGAAAGTGTTTACTCAACAAGAACCTGAGCTTTAAGATCATCAGTGAAAGGGGGAATTCCTGAAAGCAGAAGAGATACACAGCGAGGTTGATGAGACGACTGGAAATGTGCAGATGAGACATTGGGCAAAAGGGTTTAAGTCATATTGTACTTTCAAAGTGACATTTACTAGACAAAGGGTGAGGAAATCCGGGGAAAGTTCTCTGGGTCCCGGAGCTTGAAACAGAGCCATGAAAATGATCCATGACGATAAAGGTCACCAGCTGTTCTGCTGCCTGCTCTCTGACAGGAGACAGAGACGTTAAGACTTAAATGGATGAATGAATGAATGAAGGCTTCATTATGAACATGTGAACACAACACACTTTGTAAATTGTGGAAAAACAAACAAAAGAAGTAAGAAGAAGCTTAAGCTTATTAAATCCAACCACATCTTCACTCTCTTATAACTAATGATCACTTCATATGAACATCTTGGTGACAAATTGCTTCTTATATACAAATGTGCAAAGAAATACACATATTTACAAATGCATACACAATATAAATGTAGAAGAATATGCAAGGAAAAATGTGTAGATTAATAACCTGTACCTGCAGAAAACTGGGTCACAATTGCTAGAGATTAAGTTGAACTCAAGAACAGTTAGTATTCATCTATCTTCAGGCTTAAGTGCAATAAATTATGCTTTTAATGTGCAATATTCATTTTATTTGATTCATTTGCAATTTTGTAGTTTGTAGTTTTGAAGTTTTAAGTTAAGATTAACACCTTTTCCTTATCCTGTAGCAAACTAGCATCTATCTAAGCTACCTAAGCTAGCAAACTAGCATCTATCTAAGCTACCTATGCTAGCAAACTAGCATCTATCTAAGCTACCTATCCTAGCAAACTAGCATCTATCTCAGCTACCTATGCTAGCAAACTAGCATATATTTGAGCTACCTAAGCTAGCAAACTAGCATCTATCTAAGCTACCTATGCTAGCAAACTAGCATATATCTAGGCTAACTCTGCTAGTAAACTACCATCTATTCATCTATGCTACTTAACTAGCATCCATCTATCAATGCTAGCAAACTAGCAACTATCCATCTATATTAAAGATACTTATCTATGATCTATGTTTTATAAATAGAGTTATTTTGCATAATAAATCAGTTTTTAAAATGCTTTTATTTTCCAATTCTGTCAAATATTATTACAATGACAGAATATCATGGTATAATTTTCAGTTCATTCATTTGCCGTCATAACAAATGTTGGACTTTTGTTGGAATGTTGGAATTTCTTTTCCATTTGCCCCACCCCCTTCTGACCAGACGAGATGCTCATTGGCTGTCAAGTCATTTCGAGTTAGAGGCCCCTCCCCTCCATACTTGAACTAATCAGACGATGTGACTGAGGAGCAGAGAATCAGATTACGGTGTGGTTTCCCTGAGGCGTGGTCTCATGATTGTCATCCTGCTAATCTTCCTCTCATGTTAACGTGGAAGTGGATACGGCTGTGGTCATGTGACACGGCACGCTCCATTCTAACAGCTCCTGAAAATCAGTCCAGCCCTTTGTCAAACCCGCTGTTGATCTCGTCAGTTGCCGTGATGACCTCTGGTTCTTAATTAGCCGACACTCACTCTCCTGTGTGTGTGTGTGTGTGTGTGTGTGTGTGTGTGTGTGTGTGTGTGTTCAGAGGCAGATTTGATCTCAACTGTCTCTTCTTCACTTTCTCTCCGTCTGTTTTTTTTTCTTCATATCAGCTTCGACCAAACAACCAGGTTTCACACATTTGAAGCTTTGTAACGACAACAGAAACATCTTTATTTAGACAAAGCAAAAAAAATGTAATCTCAAATTTCCGACTTTCTGCTTTGAATTTTAGAGACTTTTTTTCCTCAGAATTCGATTTTCTGACTTTAACCTCATAATTCGGATTTTGTTCTCAGAATTACGACTTTAATCTCAGAATTCTGAGTTTCCTCTCAGTGAGAATGTGTGTGTTTACACTGTCACTGGTAATGTGATGTAAACTGCAGCTTACACACAGGAAGACACTGTGTGCGTGTGTGTGTTGTTTTTGCAAAATAATTAGCATGACACTGGTTTCCATGACTTCAGAGGACATTGTCTCGACTTATATTCATTTCCTGGAGATTTAACCATAATTACTACTGGCCTAATCCTAATCTTATCCCCTAACCTCAGCCCCTTAACCTAACTTTAAAACATGTCTTCACCGTAAAATGTAATAATTTACATTAAGGTAACACACACACACACACACATGTGCTATAGGCATTATAATATTGTACCAACAATACAAAGCACTGAGTGTTTTAACAGTTGGATTATAATAGGAGACTCACGGCTGTCTAAAGTGCTGATAATCATTTATATCAGAGCTGATGTGAGACATTTACTTTGACCTTTTAATCTCTGTGAGTGACACACAGCTGGTGACAGATGTGGCTCCATTTACATTGTCACAAACATAAAAACACATCAAACATCAGCGGCTAATCCACCGTTTTTTTTCGACTTTATTCACAGAATTCCGACTTTCTGACTTCAATCTCAGAATTCAGATTTTCTGACTTTTACCTCAGAATTCCGCCTTTCTGACTTTAATTTCAGAATTCAAATTTTAATCTCAGAATTCCAACTTTGTGACTTTAATCTCAGAATTCTGACTTTCTGATTTTAATCTCAGAATTTAAATGGATGGAAATCGAGATATTCAACAGAATCTAAACAGGAGAGTGTGTGATTTTTATAATTTATTTTATTTTCTACGACCTAACCAACGGTTAGTGTGCTGCTCTGCTGTGTCCTGAAATGACCTGTCTTCTTAAAAGGAGCCAAAACAAAGAGACTCACACAATAAAATCAGTCAGATTGTTAAGATTCCAGTACAAAAACACATTCTATCAAAATACTAATATACTAATATACGACTCTTGTGTGACCTAGAGACGGTTTTAAACTGTTTTGTTTATAAAAGCAACATTTCTGACCTACATAGCTGTATTAAACCTGCTGTAATATAAATTTTGCATATCTGCAATTGAGATGTGCACATATTAGAGATAATTACAAAATAACTTATCATTTATGTAACAATAAAATAAACGTTATAGTCAAGTGTGCATCAAGAAACAGATGTAAACATGGCTGCTAGTGGAGAAACCTATTAAAATCTGCAATATCTTAAACATTTGTTTGTTTCTTTCTCTCACCTTTAAAAAGTTTATAAAGTTTATAAAGTGCAAACAGAAAATCAGTGTTTTTAACTCCGCGGACACGGGAGCTGCTGCTGGTCCACTGCTGCCCCATGTGGTCAGTTTGTGTCACTGAAGTAAGTCTAAAGAAAGGATTTCTTGCCCGGAAATCACAAAACAAGACATTTGCCCTGACCGATGGAGGCAGCAGTGGATCAACGACTCCCGTGTGCTGTGATGTTAAAATCCTCGGTTTTCTCAATGGACTTTGGTGCAGGGAAGAGTTCACGGTTTACGATATGACACAAAGTTCAAATATCCGGTCATAAAAGACTGTGTAAGGCTGAGGAAAAGTCAGTGAACGTGTTCTTTAGATATCTGACAGATTTTAAGAGGCGTGTCTTTTGTTAAGTGGCTAAAATCTGTCTGGTTTTTGCAGTGCAGGTTTTCCAGTGAGAGCGAGAGTCAGTGTGTGAGATGTACGTTGGTTTAAGTGCACGGATTATAATCTTAGAGAGACGGAGGGATAAAGAGCTTCTGCACGGAGGCTCCGCCTCCTCCTCATTAACCTTTCACCACAGCTTATGTGGAGCACTGACCCCTGAATAATAACAGCTCATGATTTATTGAGTTTATTATTCATTTAAGCAATTTTTCCTTTTTAAATTGTAGTTGTTGTTCTTCTTTTACTCGTCCACGTCGTCTCCGAAATCAGCCGACACTGAGCAAGACACTCACGTCATAAATAATGAAGCAGAGACAGCTTGTCGGGCCGGAGCTGCTGTTCTGCCACGTCAGTCTGTATTAACCCCCGGGACTGATGAGGACCGCACTTTGATTTCCACTGCAGACGCAAGAACAGAGCGGAGGACACAAGGACAGAAGACAGAGCGTGACGTCACAGATGGTTTCCCTCAAAACCTTTTGTTTAAGATTAATGTGTCTACGTTTGAAATAACATTGCACAAAATCGATCTTTATTTGCCTTTGGCTTTCTAGCTTTGTCGCTACCTGACGCGCACATTTGCTTTGATTATTCCGGATAAGTCATGGTTATAAAATGTATTAAAGTCGGAATTGTGAGATTAAAGTCAGAAAGTTGGAATAGTGAGAAAATTTTTTGGAATCGTGAGATCAAAGTCAGAAAGTCTGAATTGTTAGAAAGAAATCGGAATTGTGAGATTAAAGTCAGAATTCTGCGGTAAAAATCTTTTAGACTTTAATCTCAGAATTCCTGCTGTTTTTGTTTCTTTCTTTCCCTAATACCCTTATTATTCTGAGGTTTTGAGACAAAATTAATATTCAAGCCACAGAAAATTGGTCAAAGATTGTTAATATAAAACAGCAAAATTAAAAATAACTTGTGAGTGAGTAAATCTGAAATAATCTGCAGCTGCCATGAGCTTGTCAGTCACACACCTTAGAAAGTGACAGGCAACAAGGAAACAGATTAACATGCAAATCAGGCGGTGAAAGTGACTAAAACCCACAGCGCTTTGTATCACATGCATTAGATTCCCGGTGCAGCCGAGCTTCCACGATGTTTATTTAACCACAGGATGATTCCACGTTTATAATATGAGTTTTTTAAAGATATTTTCACGTTCAGGTGTGAAATACCACACAGCAACTGTACTTCCACATTACTGATAGGAGGTCATCGGCTTCTCAAGTTTCCTTGTGTTTTTTTATCAAGCTTTTATAGAGCAGGTGTGTACCTGCTGCATTTTTCATCCATGCTGCCAAATCACTACATTATTCCTTAAATAAAAGCTGCAGGCAAATAAATGTCAGGGACAGAATCTAAAACAAAACAGTCCTATCAAACAAGAAGAAGAAAATTGGCAGCACTGTTTTTAATTAACACAGAAGCAATAACTTCACAGGAACGAGATTTTCCAGTTACGATAAAACCGAGCCGCCCTTCAGGGACAACACTGAAGTTAACTTTCATTAAAAACAAGAAGAAAAAAAGAGTGACGGATTAACAACCTATGTGTCAGGAAACTGCCACAAAATTCCCACAATATTAGCATAAATATGCATACTGTATAAAAAAAAATGAAATAACACAATAATACAGGTGAAGGGTAGAAATACAGCAGCGTGTTGCGGCAGGAAAGACTCGGGTTACTGAGGAAACTGAAGAAGCTAAATGGAACTCAGCCATCATTCATTTGATTATTTTTTTTTACACCTGTCACCTGTTGACATTTTGGCTCATCTGGTATTAGTTGGAGTCAGTGGGTCACGTGACATAGAGGGTTCTGCGGTCTGTTATTTTTTTAAAGCTTATTTGAAGGGAAGTACTTTATGTTCTGAAAACGATCAGTGAACAACGTTATCTGAACACAACAATTCATGTAATTTGATGGAAGAGATTGGTTCACTAGGGTTTCTGTCACTAATCGACCTGTCGCCAGCCAACATGTCACTAATCAAACTGTCGCTAACTGACCTTTCACTAACCGACATGTCGCTAACTGACCTTTCACTAACCGACATGTCGCTAATCAAACTGTCGCTAACTGACCTTTCACTAACCAACATGTCGCTAATCAAACGGTCGCTAACTGACCTTTCACTAACCGACATGTCGCTAACTGACCTGTAAACTGACCTTTCACTAACCGACATGTGCTAATCAAACGCTACTGACCTTTCACTAACCAACATGTGCTAATCAAACTGTCGCTAACTCACCTTTCACTAACCGACCTGTCGCTAACTGACCTTTCACTAATCGAACTGTCGCTAACCGACCTGTCA
Organism: Solea senegalensis; assembly: GCF_019176455.1. Lineage (NCBI taxonomy): Eukaryota > Metazoa > Chordata > Actinopteri > Pleuronectiformes > Soleidae > Solea > Solea senegalensis. The sequence continues at coordinate 1,336,672 of NC_058030.1, forward strand.
CTAAAGGAAGTGTCGCTAACTGACCTTTCACTAACCGACCTGTTGCTAACCAACCTGTCGCTAATCAAAATGTTGCTAACCGGCATGTCGTGAATCAATCTTTAGCTAACCAACATGTCACTGAAACGACATGTTGCTAGCGACCTGTCGCTAAGCAAACTGTAGAAAACAATGTTCATCTGTGAGATTAGGAAGCAAAGATACTGCAGATATGAGCTTGAGTACATTTAATCTGACAAACTTTAAACTGAAGTGCTGAATATGTTGGTGATGTGTGTATTTTACAGAGTGCAGGGCAGATAATGATGCACCTGTCTTTAATTCTAGTGAAATACGCCTGACAGGTTGTTGGCACTCGGCTCTGACGACACCCGCCTGTTGGAACTTGTTCTCCCACAGTGAACACACACACAGACGTCCACAGATGTGGTAAATGTCGTGTCCCGCACCGCTCTCACAGTGACCGCTCTCACAGTGACCGCTCTGTTTTGTCTTCTGCAGGCGTGAGAAATGTGAGGATTTATTTTTTAGTTGCCTTTCAAAACTGAAGATTTAAGACACTATGTGATTAAAAAAGAAATCGAGAGTCAGAGTTTTATTAATCCCAATAAACGCGCGGCTCTCAAGTGTAAACTGTCTTCTTCTTCTTCTACTTTTAAACGACACAGCGACAAATGACAAACTACGTCCACGAGTAGGGATACTAAACACAGGTAAAATAAGACATTAAACCAATATGTTCATTCTGCCCGGAGAAATCTAATGCCTCACCTCGTAAACAATCCAGACATTTTAAATTAAATGAATCAAGTTTATGATATTTTAGAGACTTTCCAAGGATCCGCTGGGACCCCGTAAAGGATGGTGTGGTCTTGTGCTGCTGCTGTACGGTTCAAAAACATTTCATATTCAGTGATGATCTCCGATCTGGTCATTCTCCTCTGACCTCTGGCATCAACGAGGCATTTACTCCCAGACAGAAACCATTTCCTCTGTAAACCTGACACACGGTTGTGCATGAAAAGTAGATCAGCACCTTCAGAAAGACTCAGACCAAGAAACACTGCCATGTTCAAAGTTCTTTAAATCATCTTTCTTCCTCAGTCTCAGGCTCAGTTTGACCGCGTTGATGATGGCTGATGAGATAGAAGGTGAGGGTGCTCACGAGTGGCAAGGCTGAAGATGAGGAAGACTTCCATTTATGAGGGACCAGGATGAGGACAGGATTGGAAATGAGCAGATATAACAACCATGGACAGCTCTGAGTCAAGGTAGAGATGGTTTGGACCAAGGATGTTGAAGAAAAAAGAAGACCAAAGAGAAGGTCCATGAACGGTGTAAAAAAAGGACACGAGGGAGAAGACGAGATGGAGGCAGATGATCCGCCGTGGCGACCCCTAAGGGGAGGAGCCGAAAGAGGTCGACGTAGAAGATTAAGAACAGATTAAGCAGAGAATTTCATTACTTCTGGAAACTCTGATCACCGTGACCTCAAACGAACCATCACAGGGTCAAGTTAGACGACCGTTCTCCATGTCCACTGAGAGCTGCTTCAAATGTGCAACCCAACGAACGTGTAGTCAGGACCAGTGGACGTCCATGGTTTATGTTGTCTCTCGCTTTAACTGTGACTCTTCACAGACTGGCGTGACGTCAGCGCCGCTGGTTAGTCTGTCTCGCCTCGCTGAGCTGCTTTTGTCAAACATTGATTCTTTTCTTCTCTTCTCCACTCCCTCCCTGCTGCGAGTGACAGGCCGACGAGCAGAGGAGCAGCGACGACGTGAAGAGAACAGAACCGGCTCATCGGGATCGTAAAACGCCGAGGCCTGACTTTATATTTCTCAGCGTCTTATTTCTCTTGTTTGTCTTGTGACCTCACTGTCGTTTGGCCTCTCTCTCTTTGTCTGTTTTGTTTTAATCTCACTCCTGCGACGTTAAAATTCAACATCCAATCAATTCACACGACTGTGAATGTGAACGTCCCGTCTTCTTGTTTACATTCTTGTTGTCATGCTGCGGTGTAACGCGAGCCGTACGGAAATTTGATAAGTGAAGAAGCGGCTTAGGGTTCAGAAGAATGCAGAGCTGTTAGATGGCTATCAGAGCTGAGAAGAAGAAGAAGAAGAAGAAGAAGAAGAAGAAGAAGAAGAAGAAAAAGGGTTTTTATGCAGGTGTCATAAAACAGAAGCGCGCCCATTTACAGTCATGTGAGCAGGGCGGGGTCGTCTGTACGCAGAGAGGTCAAGGTCGAGCACGATGACACAGTTAGACTGTAACTCACATTATTTTCGGACTTTCCTCACATGGTGAGAATGAACGTTACTACAAATGGAGTAAACACATATGAATAAGTCCGTGAGTATTACAGTAGAACAGTCTGATGCAGGCCATTTAAAGGGACAGTAATGTTATAAAGTACTTACTGCATGTACTTAAGTACACATTTCTGTACTTTACTTTGTTATTTATACCCCTAACAACTTTTACTCCACTACATTTCCTCCATCTCTCTTTGTTACTCGTTACTATGAAATAAAATCAGAGTTGGTATTATGGTCTGTATATACAGCTTTGCTAGTCTTGATATTCACTCACTCCACAGCCAGTTGAAAGACAGTGATTTTTATAGACAACACTAAACTGAGCAGTGACGTCAAAGCTGCACATGTGGAGAGGTGTGTGTGTGTGTGTGTGAGAGCAGGGCATGGTGCGAGCTGCACACAGGAAGTTCACGCCGACTTCAGCCTCATCACGACGGATGAATCGAGGGAAACAGATGCTGCCTTTTACTTTCCTGTCTGACATTTCCACATGTGTGTGTGTGTGTGTGTGAGATCATTTTCCTGTTCTCATCAGCTCCACCACATCTCTGTGTGTGTGAGTTTGATGTGACCTCCTCCTTCTCCTCCTCCTCCTCGATTAAAAACTGTCTCTCTCTTAAACGTGACATCACCTGCCTGAAGAGTCTAAAGGAATTCGACAATAAATGCAATAGAATAACGAGATTATATGAGATTGTGGTGACTGCAGCTTTAAAGGTCCAGGGAGTCATATTTATGACAATTCACTGAGAGAAATTAAATAAACTGGATTATTTTGGGAATTAAAACTTGCTATCCAAATAAACCTTGGCAAATTTTGCACGAGAAAAATATTCTTATTTGTCTTAACTTTTCCCTTAATAAGATTAAGTTACTTTAAGGTTTAATTAGCAGTGACACACTATAACAATGGTCACACACTCACTCACTGTCTCTTAAATCTGTTTTATTCTAGATTTACATTCTAGTTTTTAAGAAATAATCTGTTGACAGATTATTTTTCTTAAAACAAGAACAATTAATCACATAATTATGTACATGCACACATTTGGTGTTGAGTTGAGTTCACGCTGCTGCTCTTCGTGTTCCACTCCTCTACTTTCTCTGAGATTAGGTGGATTAGCTGCAACGGGCAGAATCAGGGGCCAATCATTAACCTCGGCTTCCTATCCACCTATGAACAGGAATGTGAAGTGTTCCTGGTATGAAAACTTCACGTTCAAAATATTTGCACTTGCCGCTCGTTTCTCTTTTTTCTACTCAAATAATCTGTCTTGGATTATACTGTGTGACTGACAGGGCTAATGAGGGCTGATTAAACAAGCAGATTAAATTAGCTTCTTAAAACGGAGTCAGATGATCATGATACAACTTTCACATTTTCCAAGGTCACTGGTTGGAACCTCCAGAGTTACGATCTTCTGTCCTAGCAACTAGTGGAGTTCTTTCAAGACTATGTAGCTTTGGATAAAAGAGCTAAAATGCTTAAATGTCAATTTGAATTAGTGGGCTTTGGTCTACAGGCTTCTGAGTGGTCATGGGTGAACATATTAAGCTTGATTTACCTTCAGCAGTCTACGGCACTTTTCCGTGATCCGCTGATGTCGTAGAACGTCCTCAGCTTCGCGTCACTGGTGCGTTTGTGTTGGTGTTGTACACCTGAGGCGACTTCTTTCTTTGTTGAGTTTTGTTTTAGACGTAAACAAGAACCTGAACGGAAAAACAACAATGAAATGCTCCTCAGTCTCAGCTCTCACGTCAAAGTTAAGCAACGTCTTGATCGAGCAACCAATCACACGCGGCAATTGACAAAAGACGTTTACAGATGTTCTAAATGAGAAGGAGTAGCTTGTCTTCCCAAAAGCTTTTGCCACAAACCAAGTGGAACGGATCAGTCTGGTACTTTTTCTCTAAATTGTCGTCTAAGGGTGAAGATTGAACAGTCTATGGTTTACACTTGTAAAGAATGATCAACAGATACATCAATTTATCAACTATAAATAAGTGCTGACAAGGAAGTGGGAACAGCTTGTTGGGGAAAACTAAATTAAACTAAACCAAATGAATACTTTCTTTCATTACATTACATTACATTACATGTCATTTAGCAGACGCTTTTATCAAAAGCGACTTACAATGGACTTACAATTCTTTCCTCTGGCTTTGCAGCACACATTACATTCTACACACACACTCTAAACCTGAATAACATCATTAAACATGTGGTTAAAACATGAATCAACAGTTTATTACAGCATTTACTAACGTTCAATCAATCCATCAATTAATTAATTAATGTACCATTATTGTAAAGTGTTACCACAGCAGAATAAGCACATTTCAGGGAACTTCAGAGGTAATGTTAATATTTGACTGCACTAAAGATTCTTTCTGTTTCTGTTTCCTGTAAATCCAGTTGGAGAAAAAAACTCTGTGCAGATTTTAATAACGTGTGAGCAGAAAGTTAATGTTTCTCACACAGCGATCACTGAAGGCTACATGAGCAGAGAGGTATGCGACACTCCCCCCCGCCCCCCGCCCCAACATCTCTGCCCAGGTCGAGCAGTCTGTCTTTGATCCTGAACCAGCAGGTCAAACCAAACCGTCAGTGGACAAGGTCAGAGACTCCACCGAGGACATTCCTCCACTTTTAATAGGTCACTACTGAAATACCTCACTCTGAAGAGGGAGAGAGGGAGAGAGGGAGAGATGAGGGATGAACCACACAAAAGGTTGAAGTAAAAAAAAAAATAGTCTTACCATGTTCTGTAGAGACTCCTGAATCTGGAACATCTGGATTTCCACGTAATTAACGAATAGTAGTGTTGTTAGTTTGCATCTCATCTGCGTAGAGGACACATCCGCACACATGATGTCACTTTGAATAAAGACTGGTTCTGACTAGAGCTGCAACTAATGATTATTTATTACAGTCGATTAATCTGTCGATTATTTTCTCAACTAATCGAGTATCTTCTGTCCATAAAATGTAGTTCAAATGTTGAAAAATGTCCATCAGTGTGAAATCATGATGTCTCAAGTGTCTTCTTTTCAGTTTTAATAATCTTTTTGTCAAATGTAGCAAAGAAACCATAAAATATTCACATTTAGGGAACTGGAAAAATCAGAAAGCTCCAAAAAAAAAAACCTCCAAAACCGATAATAGGTGACGATTAATTAAGTCACAGATTAACAATCGATTAATTTTTCGATTAAATCGATTAAGTTTTCTTTGTAGCATTTGTTATCATTAAACTGTTAACTGCTACAGACACGATGTGAAGCAGCAGAGACAGTCAGTGCAGGACAAAACCTGCTCCTGAATAAATAAATAAATAAATAAAACGTCTGCATCCAAACACAAAAAGAAAGTGAAAAATCTATAATTTATTACGTTTGAGTGTCATTTAAAAAACAGAGTCTTTATGGGGTCAAGAGGAAGAAAATAAACACCACAAAATCCTATTTAAGACATTCTGTCAGAAACCCTGGATTTTACAGCTTCATATTATCAGATTACCTGCAGTTTTAATCCACAGGTTTGTTCAGACATCAGTGCAGTCATGAAAATATCGTGGTCTACAAAGTTATGACCTAAATGAACGCGATACGCAACAACAGACCGAAAATTCTGATGGTGTCAACGGTGAAAAACAAGCAAAGTCTATAAATCTTATCTCCATGTGAGGTCACCATGAACTTCTCCATGAAGCTGTGGTAGATGTCCACTGGATGTATTCTAGGAGGAGGTTGTAAGACCTGAATCGTCTGGAAAACACCATTCATTTATGAGTTTGTTCTTTGTTATCTTTGACTTCAGTTTTCCGTTAGATCAGCTTGGACTCCCTGACGTTCCTGAACGGGAGACTGATCTGGTGTCTGGACGACAATTCCCTGAAAGAGAAACCACAGGGAGGGGGCGACAGATAATAAATGAACAGCTCTGGAGAGGAAGAGGAACGCGGGGGACAGATCCTGTCCTCGAACAATCATTCATCATCACGTTGGACAGTTGTATTGATTCATGGTTGAGATTCTTGGCGAGAGTGTGTGGGAAAGCAGAAGCAACGCAGATTATTCTAGTGAAGTGAGGCGACTGTGAACGGTTGGAACACGGACCGAGATTCTGACAAGGTTTTGTTCTGCAGACACAGGAAAGAGTGACGTCACTGTCATGCACCAAGTACTCAACGCGTCTGTGAACAACACACTGATTCTAATGATTCAGTTACACCCAAAGCCACTAGACTGTGTGTGAGTGTGTGTCACGTAGAAGACGTACGATGACTCCGCCCACAATGAGGAGGTACTACAGTAATGGAAAACGACGTGACGCCGTTCGTCGTGACGGTTAAAGTTAGGGTAAGGGCCTTGGGAATGCACTGTGTCCATGATGTGTCCTCACACTCACATGATGTGTGTGTACTTGTACATACACGTTTGTGAGGACCAAAAAAACAAATAAACCACAGGAAGTGAGGACAGTTTGACTGGTCCTTACAATCTGTCACACCTTAAAATGGCTGTTTATGGCTTCAGACCTGGTTTAAGGTTAAGAAGAAGGTTAACGGTTAGTGTTTGGCACTTGAAAATGCTGCCGAAATACAGTCCTAGTGATTCATTTTGAAGAGCGAGCCTTGTGATTTACATTTATCATGTTGTGCATTAACAACAATACTCAAAAGCATATATTCACGACTTTGGCAATGACAAAGTAACGTCTTTCTTTTCTTCATTTTTGTGTGCGTCACGAATGTGTTTCCTGCTACAGGTTAAACTTGAATCACCAAGTCAACTTAAGCCAGATTAACCCCTAAAACACGCTTTATACACAACATCATAAGACTCTAAATGACTCATAACGCAACATTCTGACCGTTGGTTCACTGCTAGTTAAACTGGTACCTGAAAAAACCATAAACAATGTCACTGTTCCCTCCCTCCAGAGCAGAAGAAAAAACTCATCTTTAATGTCGTGAAAGCTCGGTGTGGGTGGCCCAGTGTTATTTTTTGTCGCGTTCTCTTCCCCTGGTTTCTGCCTGTTATGTTTCATACACTTTAGACTTCTCTTTTGGATTAAAGTGATTGTTCGGGGTTCATTATTCAGGCTGTGGAGTGAATGGCGTGGGGGGGCCCCCCCCTCACTCGTTTCCTCCATAGACTTGTGCTGCTAAGCTGCAATGACAGACTTGGCCATATGCTTGTGTTGTGCAGGGGGCTGTTGTTGGGTTGTGGTATCAAGGAGCAAATTACCATAGTGTCAATCCATCCATTGAATTTCCTCCATACACTGGTGGTGGTGAAGGAGGGGTCAGACAGAGAGGGCTGACCACAGTGAATGAGCTGTTTCCCGTCAGGTTTGAGTCTGTCTCACATGCAGCTAAAGCCGCCGTAGCTAACCTGCTCAAACTAATCACACACACACACACTGGCGTCAACACACACAATGACAGTCAAACTGAAGGACATCAGCTCACAGACACACTTCTGTCTGACATTTTAATCCTAAAAAAACCTGAGCAGCAAATTTCATATAAATCAGAGGTGAATTTCAACGCGTCGCTAACGCAATCACCCGCGTTGAGGAGTTCACAGAACGAGCAGAATCTATGTTGTGTGGGTCGTTTTCATCACTCTAGCTCCGTAGTTGTGTCACGATTGATTGCTGGCTTTCAGCAGAGCTGTCTCTAAATACTCTGTCTCTAAATACTCCTCTGTTAAACGTAGACATTTAACACATTTGCTTTGTTAAATGTTGGAGATTAAGTCTTTTTAACTTTAATCTACAGCAGTGTTTCCCAACCCTGGTCCCCAGGGAACACTGCCCTGCATGTTTTAGATGTGTGTGTGTGTGTGTGTGTGTGGGCACACCACACAGTCATGTTAAGTGTATTGTCTGCCTGGTACAATAATGGGAAAGTGTTAGCAAGGTAACATCAGTCAGGTGAGGCTCAGATGGCTTCTGTTTCTTCGAGGCTGAGTGAGCGCACACACACACACAAAAACACACACACACCATGCATAATTTAAATTCAATCCCTCTGTAAGGACAGAGATACACAGGAAGCTGTAACGAGCCGCAGCAGTGACTCAGCTTCTCAGTTTCTTGTCCAGTTCTAACGAAGTTGTTGACACACACAGAGATGCTTCAGTGAAACCTGAGACCGGAGAGAGGGAGAGAGAGAGAGAGAGACAGAGAGAGAGCAGAGAGAGAGAGAGAGAGAGAGAGAGAGAGAGAGAGAGAGAGAGAGAGAGAGAGAGAGAGAGAGAGAGAGAGAGAGAGATGTACACACTGCTCTTGGGAGACATCGGCTAGTTTAGTCTACAACCTTTGTGTGTGTGTTTTGTTATTGAATAACAGTGAGATATGTCGTATGATTACAGTGTGTGCCGTGTTCATTTCCCTTTATTAGCAAAACATGTAATGAAACTGAACTGACCCTGTGAAAATGAGCAAAATTATGAAATCACCAAATATTTAAATGAGAAAATGAATAAGTAAATATTACCTAAAGAATAATCAGCGTGTACATTACTGCAAGGACTAAAGATGACTATAGAAACATGGATGCTGTCATTGGTAGAAATTACTGTAATTTGTTTAACACTATAAAGTTATTTTAACTTTAATTTTATACAAGCACAACATACTATTTTGATATCCAAAGCTTATTTATTGTAATTGATACATTATTTTCTAAATATTAGGGCTGCAAGTAAAGATTATTTCTTATATTAATCGATTACTTTGCTCCATAAAATGCCAGAAAATTTAGAAAAATGTTAGTCAGTGTTTCCCAAAGCTGGAAATGTGAATAAATGTTTACATTTAGGAAGCTGAAAAAAATGGTTTTAATTATTAACCAATTAACAAAATACTTGACAATAATTCAAAAATAATGATAATTTAAACAATTTATAATCAATTAACCACTGCAGCCCTACAATACAGACACTGAAATCCCCAGCTAGAAAAGAAAGCAACTACAAACTTTATTTTATCTATAGATCAGTGGTCAGCAATTGGTGGCCGGTGGTCCAAAACTGGCCCGCCCATCATCAGTATCTGGCCCCGGCAGACGATTTAACAAATCTGATCTGAAATTATTTGCTTACGCAGAGCTTTTATTCTGGAAAAAATAGATTCTGTTTCTAGCGTTGACCGTTAATTTAAAATAAATGTTTGATTTGAAAAATAAAAACACTGCTGTTGTCATGGAGACAGCCAGGTTTGAGGAGTAAACATCCATAAAATAGCTATTAACATATGTTCAGGCTCAAAGAAGAAGCAGAAATTCTTAAAATTGAAAAGATGCACAACAAATATTAACAGTACGTCTCTCACATCGTCCAACGTCCACATTATTGTTAGTTTAAGGCAGCAAACATGGATGTTTTAAAGCACTTTTGTCCAATGAAGACACCAAGTTTTGGCGCAAATATTCAGTTGCTTACAAAATAATTGGCCCTCGACCACATTTACTTGCTGTAGATGGAGCAGTTCTTGATTTCAGGAGCTGTCAAACGTCACTTACACTCCAAACGAGAGCGGGACATGAGGGAGCTGGCAATGTTAGCGACTCAGGGTGAGAAAGATCAAAGATTTATGATTTCCAGCTGTGTTGTTATTTATCTCCGTTTGACAACTCGGTGATGAGCTCCTTTCCCAAAAATAAAAAGGAGAGACAATGGACTCAGTCATTCACCTTTTACAACACCATCTCCCCCATCCTGTCCTCAGCAGGTGTTTGCAGTGAGACATCAGATACAATCTGAGATACGGGCTGTAGGAAGTACCAGGTAGTTACTAAACACTTCCAGCGTGACAGTTCATATGAAGCAGGTGAAACGCAGATAAGGGCAGCAGTGGTGTCTGTTAAAACTGGATCTTTATGATGGTAGTTGTATTCAAATTTCCATCTCAAGGCCACTGGTTTGAAAGAAAAAATCTGTTTGGATGTTCAGACCTGATACAGCGTTCCCACACCTTGGTTGACATCACATTCAAGGACTTTTCAGGGGATTTCCAGGACCAATTCCCTCTAATTCAAGGATCGAATGTGCTCAAGATGGGAGGAAAACTTGTTGTGAGTGCAACGTCCGACACAAGAATCAAACCCAACAATGCTGAACTGTAGATTAAAGTTAAAAAGACTTAAAACATTAACGTTAATCTCCAACATTTAGCAAAGGAAATGTCTAAAATGTCAATATCTAACAGAGGAGTGTGGTGTATTCAACAACAGCACTGCTGCAAGCCGGCGATCAATCGTGAGCCCAATCACGACCCAATGTTCAGTGGTATTTCAGTTCAAATCAACTGATTCTAATGATTCAGTTACACCGAAAACAACTGCTTTACAAGTCACTAGTTTGTGTGTTTGTGTCGCAAATAAAAACAAAGTCATGGCAGTTCCACGCAAGCCGTGCTATGATGACCCCGCCCACGTTGAGGAGGTATTATAGTCACATACCATAACCATAACATACCAAACCACGTAGAATCAAGCCGTGGCGAGCCGCGCTGGGACTATGTAGTGGAAAAGCGCCGTTAGTTGCATGTGTGTGGACTTAAGGACGAGTGTTTGAAGACTAGGAAAAGCAGAAATATTTTGCCGCATTCATCTTTTAACAAACTCTTGTGAGAAACATGTGACTAATCAATCAAATGAATAATCCCAATTCCCTGAGCAGCAGAGGACTTTGTAAAGGCAAAGGGCCTTCGAGGAGGTTTAACGTCAACAGTCATTAACTTTGACCTTTTGCATTCACGGCGGCAGATTTTAAGACAAACAACTTTTGACATAATTTCTCGGTAAAAGTCTCCACACCTTCACTGTTTTTTCAGGGAATGACAGTTTCCTTTTGTCACGTTACCCCTGCAGAGCGATTTATGTCCACTGTACTCAATCCATCACTTCCCTTCAAGCAGCGTGGAGGGGAACCCTTTTCCATTCATGTTTTAGAAAAGCACTGGAGGTGTGGTCCATTCATGGATCGCTCACTTTTACATTTGTTCCCCCGTTCGCTTTTGTTCACCTCGCTAGATAAACAACAAGGCGTGGGCCAAAGCTGCCATTCACCTCTGCTGTAGCTGTGCCTTCAGGCCGACCCACTGTGTGTGTGTGTGCTTATGTTTGACTGTAATTATGTGATTGGTATAATAAGGGTTTAGTCAAATTGGTCATGTTTGAAATACATCACAAAATACTGAGGTTCTGACTGTAATGAGGAGCTGTGGGCGATTTAATGACGGCTTATTCAGAGTCAATTTATGAGCTAAAATAAGTTCAGCCAGAGTTTAGAGGGTTTATTCACCATTTCACCTGAAAACACTTGTGTGTGTGTTTGCACAGTGGTGAGCAAAAGTCTTAGGGCTGTCAGAGTCTGAGATCTTTAGCGTTTGGATTGGGATATGTGACTGAAAGTCTGACTTTAATATATTGTATGTCTAATTCAGACGTGTGGACGTAATAATCAAGCATGTATTGGATAAATCCGGTGTAACCCTCTTTCACCACATCAGATTATCTACCTCCTTCACAACGTCCGTGAACCTCCTCTGTGGTCTTCCTCTTTTCCCATCTTCCGTTGTCAACATCCTCCATCCAGTATATCCACTGTCCCTCCCTCCTCTGCCACGTGACCAAACCATCTCAACCTACTTTATCTTCAACCATTCAAGCTGATGAAATCAAAACTAAGGGAACTCTTGAGATATTGCCTGTACTTTTACGTATCTCACACGTGATATTGTGTTTGCACAGATACAGACAGGAACAGGAACGCGATCAGGTATAGCCGCTAACTGACCTGATGAGACTTGCTTAAGCAGTAATGGTCACAGAAGTTCAGAGGTCACAGAACATTAGAGGTTGCAGAAGTGTTAGGTAATAAATAGCTTAGTCAATTTATAGGTGGAGCCACAAAAAAGGTCCACCTTTTAATTTATTAAAATTATATATTAAATTTAGAAAATCCCAATCCCAATCCAATAACCCTTTAACACCTAAGCCTCAAAATGTCTGTCCGGCCTTTTTTCTTTTGCTAAAATGTCCTGTGAGTAAATGTTTTTGCCCATTTTTCCAGAATAACTGCCTCTATCTGGCTGTTATTTGCAGATAACTCATGTTAAAATAATGTATTAACACCAGATTTTGCTAAATTTGAAAGTTGAAGAGTATAAAACATATTTAAAATAACATTTGTTTGAGTCTTTGTCTCAAAAAATGGAAACTTATGTACACGCATTTTTTCCTCTCTGGCGGCAAAGACGCTGATTCGCTGGATTCCTGCGACAGCGCGAGTGAAATCAACGTAATAACCACGCGTTTGGCATTGACGTGCAAAACCACTATCGGAATTGTTTGCGATGGCATTAACCGCCACGT